>NC_046370.1:6687369-6987369 GCF_011125445.2 Fundulus heteroclitus | reverse complement strand
ATGATAACTGAACGATGACAAACAAAACACAGCAGGTATAATTTGTGTTTTATTATAATACATTTGGTATAACTTAATGTTTCAGTTTCGTAAATGTAATGGCAAAATGAGGGCTTATTTGATTAATAAATTAGTATTTTTTCTTTAGTGTTGATAAAAAAAATAAATGACAACAAAATGAACAGAAAATAGCTTTTAATTATGCCAAGTTTTCTCACTCTTATCACAAGTTCTGAAAAGTTATTTATTTATGTTTAATATGCCTTCTTTTCAACTTCTTGTGACTTTTTTCTTGTTTTTAAAATCAAATTCAGAAATAAAAACTTTTTTCCATGAATAGATGCGAATAACCAGAAGGTCCTTATGAGGTTTTTTTCCTCTAGTACTCTCATCCTAGAATAGGGTAAATTTGAATGAGATAATTTGGCGCTTTTAATTGTTTATGGGAGGGTTTCAGACAAATTCTGTGCTCGCTGAAAAATATGAATAATTTCCTTGTAAAATATTTGTCTGTTTTTAAAATTATTTTTTTTCCAAAATTAATTTTATTTGTGTCAAACAGGAGTAAAAACTGTTTTTATGGTATTTTTATTCAATCTTTGAGACTGTTTTCTGGTCACATTTCAGTGCCTATTAGACAAGTTTAAGAAGGACACCTTTAAAGAACCTTTCCCATCTGGGTTGAGGAAGTTTTTGATCTGTTTTGTAACTTCTCATTTCTCCAAATAAAGACCGCAAACTCCTAAGTAGCGTATTTTGCAATAAACGAGGCTCACACCTTTTAGATGTAAACAACCTAAGGTGTGAAGCTGGGAATCAACAACTGATCATGAATCCTGCATAAATGAATGTTGGCTTCAGCTTTGAAACTACGTTTTGATCCTGTGTTGGAAAGCCATATAGAGCTAAATGCAGTCTTTGGCTCATTAAAAAAAATCTGCATCTTCTATAGACATTCACAGAACCCACCACCCCTGCAAGACGCACAATTATAATGTCCAACCGCTGTGAAGCACATTAGCCATCTCCGTCTGTTCCTCGCCTCTCTGTTGCTCTGTGGTAACCCCAAGAATCGCACCTCCCGTCCTCAGTCAAAGACGCCTCCTTCTTGGCCGTTCTGTGCCCATCTGATGGGGCGCCGGCCCGTTTAAGACACCCGGGGAACATGAAACGGAGCCGGTCCGAGATGTCAGCTGGTCGCCCCATCTGTCAGTGGGATGGTAAAGCTGCTGTCCTAGGGGGTAACCTTAGGAGTGCTCTGTGTCCCGTTCAAGCTTGTTTTCTGGGTTATTTGTGTGTGTGTGTGTGTGTGTGTGTGTGTGTGTGTGTGTGTGTGTGTGTGTGTGTGTGTGTGTGTGTGTGTGTGTGTGTGTGTGTGTGTGTGTGTGACCAGCAGACTCTGCTTCATAGTTTTGAGCATACATGATGCTGACATTGTTCTTTTAATTTACATATGGGGTGACTCTGTTGACCAAAATGACCACAGTTTACCCTCACATTTCTCATCAGATCGGGGTGAGATAACTAATTTGAACCCTTTTGAAATGCTGGCACTTTGCGGGAATTGGTTGTATTATTCTGATTATTAAATTCATCTGGATTAAAGTTAAGTGGTCTAACGTCAGATCTGAGACGGTTGTGGAACATTATGGATGAGCTTGTCATATTTTTTTTAAATACCTGGATTTTGCTTTCTCTGGTTCTCTGTGGAAATTTTTTTTTAAAAAATAAGACATTTACCCTGACAGTTAAAACAGTTTGACTCCCATATAAATGAACCAAAGTAGTGACTGGTTGAATAGAAGCAACAATTTCTATTCATGCATTCTATCTTTCGGTAGATAGGCCGCGCCCTTGAGCTGCTTATGGAGGGAGTCGCTGCTTGTTCGCTCTCCTTCTGGAAGAGGGTCCTGAAAGGGAGCCTCTGTGCAAGCACAAACGCACACACGTAATCCTGCGGATGGGTCTGTGTAAGTTCCTAAAAAGAAAGTGTTTGCACAGTCAACACAAACTTATTTATTTAGTTTAGTTGTTGCGCTCACGCCTGTCCATGTTATCTAGTTAATATCCGTCTTTGTGCAAGTCTGTCCACCCGGATCTTTTATTTATGTGTCCACGCTGCTTTTGCTGTGCAGTTAAGTTGTTACATGCTCATCTAAAATCAGATTTACAGCAACAAAGGCCTCGTCTCTTTTCCTGTTGTCATTTCATTTTTCTTTTCTTTTTTTCTTTTTTGGTGCCTTTGCTTGTTGACCTCTGCGTTGCAAACTTCTTTTAAGTAGTCCAGACAGCCCCCATGTTCACATCAGTCGGTCTCGCCACATGACGTGTGTAGCTGTAGTCCTGAAGGGCTGATGTATGCGCAGTTATGCGGCGGCAAGTCCTCGACGAGAACTTCTATGATCTCGGGTTACTCAATCATCAATCAGGGCCAACCGCGGCGCACTGTTCTGTCGCCCATCTTTTAAAGCGCAGTTGTAAAAGACTGACTAAGACGGCCTAAGGGACACCTTCCTCGGTCTGGCACATCTCAAGTTTGATGTGCGTAGGTGCCTAGTTACGACTTACACACAGAACAAAGTTGATGCATTGATGTAGACTTTTGGAAATGTTTGACGAAGACCATTTGATCGCAGGAATGTGATTTTTGGTATTTTTCAGAAATCATTTTTGTATTTTTTTTTTTTTTTTTTTTTTTTTGGGCCAGATTTGTTTGCATAATTAGTTTAACATTTTGCTCCTGAAATTCTCATCATTTTCTGCTCTTAGCTACATTACCAAGGTGTCGAAGATAAATAGGACTTAAAAAACATCATCCAAAAATGTATAAACTGTGACTTCTGTATGGAATATTTTACATGTCTTATTTTATTGTTCCGCTGTGAAGATTTAAGTTGATTGTAGAACAAATTAAATAAATAAATGAAACACCAAAATCAAAGCAGCTGTCTTCAGAGGAAAATTATTATATTTTTGCAGACAACATATTGTGAATTTAAATGTACTTCCTCAATGAGCATAATTTTAAAAGACGTGGGCAGACAGGCTTCAGAAAAACAGTGATGCAGGAAAGTGGTGTCAGAGCATCAAAAAGAAATATACAATAGTTGAACTTTTTTCACTTTTTCGTCAAAGCGAGTCAAACAAATTCTCAGTATTATCAGGAACTTTATGCTTGGACCTAAATGAGTCTGTCAGTATATAATAACCTTAAGCATGATTTTGTGTATGAACACAGTCATTTTAAACAAAGATGTGTAACACAATCTAATTTATTTTAATGAGGAATTATTTCTGCTGTTGCTTAAATATATCATATTAATTCATTTACAATAATATTAAAAAATGTTTAGCTGCCCTTGTTGTAAATGAGGGAAATGTGTTGTCACTTTATTTCAGCCAGCTGACCGTCAATGCACAGCAACTGGTGGGTGAGGGGCTATCCTGTAAAGAGGGTGACCTCTAGTCTCTTTGGTGTTTTCACATTTAAAAGGACTCTAAACCATAGCAACGTTCTGACGGTCTAACTTTTAAATACTTTGGCACTAACCAGTCCATGCTTATATATATTGAATCTACAGAATCCTCGCCAGGTTTCCTAATCGCTTTATGTAAGGTGGTGTGCTGTTTTAATGAGCTATTTAGATGGCCAGCTGAATTTGAGCTTAAACAACCAACTTGGTGAATAATTGTTATTGCCTCCTAAAGGCCAGACGTGCAGAATTTATGCAAATTTAGAGCAAAGGGAAAATCTCTGCGTCTGAGCGTGTCTTGGAAGAATAGCATTCCTTTCATGTGAGCCACATACACACTCTGAGAGAGCAGAACAGATGATGGTGATGATGATTAAGATCTTACGCATCTGCAGACACTGTGTTTATTGTGTGGGTGTCTGTCTGAATTTTTCTTTTTCTTTCTTTCTATCTTTATTTTTTCTTTTCTTTTCTTTATTTTATTATTATTATTTTTTTTGGATAAAGCTTTCTGTCCCCTCAGTCTACTGTGACAGGTTCACCCATCTCTCCTGGGGAGGATTTCACTCCCAATTTTAACGCAGTTGTCGTCAAGTGACAACAATGGCTCCGGCACTCTACCTTTGGAACATGAATGCAGTTAACTTAACAAGTCTCGATACGTGAGCTTTATCTTTGATGTAATTGATTTGAGTGGTTTCAGCATCTTTCTAGCAGAAAAGTGTTTTTTTTTTTTTTTTTTAAAGTAAATCTCAGGATGATTCTCCGAGGAATATACATCATTCTTGTCTCAATTTTGCAAAAATGTGTACCGTTTGCTACACATTTCTTCTAGACACTGGCCAATATGAGACAAAACTCATGTTATGAAAAGCTTGAGCAAAAATAACAAGGTAATACTGTACGTTCACTAAATTTAAATTAAAAAGATATTGACACCATGATGCTGCTGGTTTTTCTTTGCTACTATCTGATTTGCTGCCAAAATAAGACATCCTACTATAAATTACCGCCATGATACCGAGATATATGTGATATCTAATTATTCTTATTTACGTACACTAATTTAAGTAAAACTATAGAATAAGAACCCACTAAGTTTGGTTTTTCAAGTGCTTATTGAACCAAAAGTTGCACACTTTTGCTGTTTTTCTCCTTATACACTTTACACTGATATCGGCTGCTTCATTGGTCAAGCTATCTGCTCGGTTAGCTGGCCACTGCACAGGCATACACTTCATAGCTTGTTGACAGTCAAAAGAGATCTTAATAAGAGTGATGGGCAGTACTTATTTACTTTTCAAATCATCGTTTTCCATGTTTTGAGCTACAGGAAAATATTAAAGACGTTCAAAATGTATCTTTCGTGTGGGCAACCAGTTGGGGAGGTAGAGCCCAGCCTGGTGTTGGTGTATTTTCCTCACAGCTGAAATATTTTGCCAATTTGGTAAAAAAAAAAAGATTTAGTTAGAATATATTAGTATTTTTGTAGGCATAAAACCTTGTTAAAACTTTGGCATAGTTTAAAACCGGTGAACAGCTCATTGCTACACCTGTAACAAGTTCACTCTGTTCCTTTACAACACTGTGAAGAGCTCAGTGGGATCTTCATCTCGATGGGTACGCTGTATTCCTTCAGCCCATACATGATTGCCACAGAGAGATCATACATGTCAATAGTAGCAAATGGATCAAGAAGTCCACTCAGGAAAACCTGTTGGTCATTTAAATGGAAAATCATCTAATTTCTGTGTTTAATGTCCCTCTAATGTCTCATCCTTGTAGGTTGTCCTTTATTCCGAATGGAGACGGTTTTGTAAATGATTATCTATTGTTTACTGTTTGATATTTTTTCTACAGCCTCTGCAACACATACAACTTAGATGTTGCATCTGTTTCATGAACGTGTGACAGTAGGCTTTCAGAAGACGAGGCTTTACACAAAAAATATGGAATACATTAAATAGGGAATTTCAGTTGATCTGCATCAGTCACATAGTCTCTTTTTGTGGAAAAGAATTAGCAGCAACCTTTAAAGATTAACCAACAAAAATGTACCTGCTTATTTAGATGCTCTTGAAGGTCTATTAGTTGTTACAAAGCATATTGTTTCCTTTTGTAAAACAGTTCAAACTTTAGTGAGTTTCAGGTTCACCAAAGAGAATTAGAATATCACGGGAAAGTCTATTTTTTTTTTATTAACTCAAACTGTGAAGTTCATGCTTCATATTGATCCATTACTCACAGAATGATAAATTGCAGTTGTTGATGTATGTTAATTTTAATGATTATGGCTACAGCGAAAAAAATGCATAATACAGTCTCCCTAAAAGTGTAATATTACATAAGGGCAATAGAAAAATGAATGTTCTTGTGACTTACACATTGATGGGGGAAGACTGCTGACTTGACCATTGTCCAATAAACAGTCATTGACAACCTGCACAATAAGGATAAGCCATCAAAGATCATTGTTAAAGAAAAGCTAGCCGTTCATAGAGTGCTGTATTCATGCATATAAATGGGAAATCTAGTGGAAGGAAAAAGTGTGGTTAAAAAAGTGCTGTACCAGGAACAGGGATAACTGCAGCCGGATTTTGAAGCAAACCTAATTCGGTAGTTTTGAGGGAGATTCATGAGCCTTAGTCTGCAGCTAGAATTAGTGCTTTATGAGTCATAACACACAGCCGTATCAGTACATGAACTACAACTGTCCTGTTTTCTTTTGTTAAACCCTTGCTGAATCAGAGACATCAGAAGTGTTTTACAACCGGCAATGCAGACAAGTTGAAAGCTACTTTTAAAGCGACCTTGCACCCTTAACACTGCAAGTGTACTAGAGGATAATTACCTCCATGCCAGACTGCATCGATGTAGCACTTTATGCAAAAATAAATCAACCAATTAGAATAGAAATATCCTTCATTGCCTGTTGGTGGGGAAATTCAGATGTACCAGCAGCAAAGTTACAGGCAAATGGAGGCATGCAGATTCAGACAAAGGCAAAAATATCATAAACCGAAAGTAAGAATAAGAGATGGTACCATAAGGGGAAATAGAGGGCATAACAAAAATACATTTTATTAAAAATATCATAGAAATATGTGCCTTGGCAGTATAGTTTAAAAAACGTACATGTATAAAAAAGCAAACGGATTTACAGGTAATGGAAAAACAGTGCAAATAATAGCAAGAATGTAAACAACTCATTGAGTTGGAGTTTTTTGGGAGGGGTGATGGTAATTACTACTAACAGCTAATGGGAGGAAGGATCTGCGATAAAGCTCCTTGATGCACCTTGGAGCTCTGCAGCTCTTCAGCAGCCCAATGCCTAAGGTTGTCCAACAGTGATGTTAGTTTTGCCATGGTCCTGTCTCCCTTTATCCAAACTATGTTGAGGGGGCATCCTAGAACAAAGCTGGCCTTCCTGATGAGTTTATCTAACCGCTTATTCTCCGCTGTAGAGAAGCTGCTGCTCAAACAAACTACACCATAGAAGATGGCCGATGCCACCACAGAGTTGAAAAAGGGTGTTGAGGAGCATCCCTTGCATTCTCCTCAGCAGGTAAAGTCTGCTCAGATCCCTCCTGTAAAGAACATTAGTGTTGTCACTCCAGTCCAGGTTAAGGTAAAACCCACATACTTACTAGAGTCCACTATCTCAATATCGGTTCCCTGGATGTTCACCAGTGTTATTGTGGTGGGTCTGCGCCTGCAGAAATCCACCAGCAGTTCTTTGGTTTTCACGGCTTTGATTCTGCTGGCGCCAGTCCACAAAGTCCTGCGTCCACTGTCTGTACTCTGAGTCGTCCTCACTTGTGATGAGGCCGGCTATGGCAGAGTCATCTGAGAACTTCTGACGATGGCAACCTGGGGAGTAGATGGAGAAGTCAGCAGTGGAGAGGGTGAACAGGAACAGTGCCAGCACAGTTCTCTGCGGGGGTCCCCATACTGCAGAAAAACTCCGGAGTGAGTGGGAGTGCATATATTCCACATGGCGTCCTTTCAATAGACCAAAATTTATGTTTAATTTTTTTTTTACATAATTGCTCTTGTGTAATATTCTTATTTTCTGTGCGAAACTGAAATTTGGGTTCTCATTACCCTGGGTGACCTGAATCCAAAAAGCTAATTAAATAAAACAACTTTTCAATGTTATTAAAATTGACGTAGATGCCTATGTTTTAGTGCCGGAGTAGGTCTGTGTTGGGAACATCTCTTTACACGGTTTATCATCCTGTCTGTGGGATTAAAGCTGTGCTGAGTGAGGTGGGCACACATCTTGAGCCACCTGGATTTATTTGGGCCAAACAAGAGTGCCCCGTGTCTGTCTGGGCTTCCTCTTCTGTCTGCAGAGGGGCCTTAAAGCCATGAACAGAAGGTGCCTCCTCACAACTCACACCTGAGCTCCTCCCAGCCGTCCGTACGGCCTGTTTTCTCTCTTTCCTCCCCTCTGTATCCTCTCCATTTCTCTCCCAGGCCGTGGCCTGGCCTACTTTTACCTCTCCCACTCCGGACCCTTTGATGTCAGCTACCTTGGCCCTTTTCACAGATCAAGTGTACTCTGTAAATTCCCCATTTGGACAATCCTCAGTCTGTTTATGAATATACATTTCACAAATACGATATGAAGTTAATGGTCTACAAACAGAAGCATTTCCTCTCATGTGTATTAGCAGTGCTTATCATTGTAAGTGATGCTAAGGTTTGCACTTACAGCGCTCTTCTGTTTACTTGATGCTTTTTTTTTTCAATCACTGAAAGTTTCTTTGCCTTTTTTTGATGTTTTTATTTCAACAAACCTCCCAACTCAGTTCTTAGAGGAAAATGCTTTATTCAGTGCGTAAATGCGTGTTTGCTTGTCTGTTAGCATCTTTTTCATTTAATCTTGAAGTGACAGGGTGTGAAGCTGGGTAGGCGTGTGCATCTGAGAAGTCAAAAGCTCAAACACTAACAAGACATCAAGTTGACTGTTTTCCCTTTCTTTTAGTTCAAATAAACTTAGACTGCAAAGATTTATATTCCTCTGGTCAATCCAGTGACTATACAAATATGCTGTAGCTGATATTACCATGAATAAAATTGAGCTTGCTTGCTGTAACAACAAGGGCATTTAGTGCCTGTACAGACTTGGATGTAGACAGTTGACAGCTTGTTGTCATTTTCATTTCACATTTTCCCAAAATAATTCTAATATATAGTTAATTGTTCAATGTTGAAATCTTCTGCTGAAAAGGCAGAGACTTAATTTAGTTTATTTTGGATAAGAAACTTGGTGTTTATTCAGTGAATGTAACCATCTTACAACTTTGTTACATGTTTAGATATTATTTGATATCAATTTTGGCTTTTTGTTGTTCTTTCTTGGCTTTCAGCTAATCACAAAATACTTTATTAATCAGATGCCTTGAAAAACAATAGATTAATAAACAACCTTTCTTTGCATTCAGCTATGGGAAGAAACATTACCGTATCTCTTTAGGTTGGTCTGTTTTAAGGAAATCTGCATAAGGATTACTTTATTGAGGAAACCGTTTTCCAATAACAAACTGTCACATATTTATTCTTGACTGTTTAGTTACAAAATTCACAAGCTTAAATGCAAATGTTCAATTCTTTGACAATGATCACCGATTACGCTAAAATAGCAATGATTTCTTGTTTGTATATTTTATTTGCTAAGTTCTCATAAATAAATTAGCTTACAGTAAAGGTTTGGTACAATAAAGACAATTACCTTGTTGAACAGGTTTCATACATAAAACACTTGGTGTTTCAGTAGAAGGATTAATAGTGACTTGTGTTAGAGAAAAGGTTTGGGTTTGTTAAAAAAAATGGGGTGGTGAAGTAGAATGGGGGGGGGGGGGAAATATATAATCTAAATTTATAGGTGATAAAAAATATCACAAATGTTTTGGTCACCACTGAAATCATAATTAGGCAAAGCAATCACTTATAGAGTTTGGAAATGCACTCCATTTAATACGCTTTAAAGACGCTGTAAGTAAGATATTTACTGTAAAATCAACCTAAATCATTCCCATTTGTCACCTGGGTGACAAATGGGTTCTCTCCATCAACAATGTCTTTGTCAGGTTTTTTTTCCTTTCAAACCTAGAGGTACGGTACGGACACTACTTCGGTTCAGAGTGTAGCCCATGTTTACATCCTGGTTCTTGAGCCAATCATATGAGAGTTCCCAGGGTTCCCAAAACAGAGTGAAGCATTTGGTATTTCATTTTGGCAAAAGAGCAGCAGCCTGCAAACATGGAAGCCAGTAAGAGAAATGGAACAAAATCTAAAAACATATACCTATCATGTGTTAGTAAAAATCTAGTTGAGCTTCACACCAACTTTGGACTGTTAAGTAAATGGCTGGTCTCCAAAAGGAACCATGACCGACCTCCTGTTGGTGGATGTAAACTGCTGGAGTCCCATAGAAACACACTTTAAATAATTAGCTCTCAAAACAGCTACAAAATTTACACATTTCCAAGCCTTGTTTGCCAACAAAAAAAAGAACGAAATGTCAAAGAAGTAGAATAAGCAGCATCGGTGGAATAACAAAAACTAGGGTGAGCATTTGATGGACTCACTTTAGCCATTATTTCTCTACAAAATAATTTTTTACAGCACTTAATAGCACACTTCACTGAAGCTACATCTGTAAGTTATGCACATGCAAGTACTGCCTCTTGGCCCTTTTTCTTGGTAATAAGAGTCTTGCTCCCTCTGGATGGAGTGGGTTGTGCGTCCCAGTCTTAATTTCCAGAAAATGAATCTAATGTTTATACTTCTGTAGTCACTACCAGCTCTGTCTACTTCAGTTCAGGTGTTTCCTGGAAAGCCCTGTCTTTTACAAAACCTCTCTGGTGAGCTTACATGAATGAGCACCTCTCTTCCATTATAATCCAATTTATATAATTTTTAGTCGCTGTTAGCCATGATTCCTGCAGTTGATGTGTTCCACAGGCCTCATCGTTGATATACTATGTGGATAATGCTGTAATCGTCACCATTCACTGCGGAAATAATATTCTCAAAATTATTGAACATGTTGGTTTTACACTATGGAATGGCTTCCTTCGGGGGACAAGGAATTCTCTCCGGCTTTTTTATGTCTGAAATGTATGGTATGCTGTCCCATTTTGCTCCGCCTTTCGTAGTATGCATCTATAATTATTGAGAGGCTACAGGAAACCAGCTGTATGTTGTCAGACATAAGACCTAGCGCCATATCAGAGTGTAGGTCTGTGTTTGCAGATACGTGTGTTTTCCCTATCCGAATAATAGAGTGAAAGATTATTCTTCAAGATGTCTGAGACTGTAATTAGTGGATTGCTTTGAGTCAGTCAATCCCCGAGCAATGAGATGGTCTGCGGGGAGTGAAAGGAGGAACAACACGGCGAGACAAGGGAAGAAAAGAGCTTTCCATTTTATAGCCTAGATGGAGGTTATATTTTCTGTGACAACTGGACCAGAGTAATCAAAATGTGTTAATAATCCCTTCAAAGAGCTCGGCGGCACATCAGTGGAGAGCTTCATTGAACGCCCAATCCTCCACCAGACCTGGGTTCTGGGTGCCCCTCCTTCACTGACCCTTAGTCGCTTCCGTTTTCTTCTCTGTCCTGCACTAAATTTATCATCTTTTACTCTCGGTCTTATCTGTCACGCTCGACCCGTTTCTGTTCTGTGTCTCTGAAAAATATGGACATCAAGCCTTCAGTTTAATAACTTAGGCTTGTTGAGTTGTAGTTGTTGCAGTAGAGACCAGGCTTAGAAGAAGGCATTGGTCTGAATTGCAGGGTCTGGTTTGTCACCGTGCTGTTTTTAGTCGGCCCCCCACCGGGATGGTTCCAGGTCAGACTGTATAGGTTCCAATAAGTTCTCCTTTTTGTTTGAGGATTACCCCCCCCCCCCCCCCCCCACCTCCCCCAAAAGGTCAAAGTTGACAAAGCTGGCCAGATGGGGTCTCCGATGCTAAATATCCATACCATCCGCTCCTAAAAGACAGTTGAGCGTCAGGATCAATGAACTTAGTCGATGGGCGTAGTGGTGGAAGTAATGCCGGCAAAAAAGTTTGATTGCATGCATATTGATCAGTTTGGAGCGAAGAAGCTGCAAGGCTATTGATTCAAGTCATTTTTTTTTGGACACTTTTAGCTCATTTTATGTTTACACACAGCACAACAAAGTAGGTAATTCCCAGTTAATGGTAACCATTTTGAATCATTTAATTTTGAATAATTTACTTCATTTGAACAGAGTAAGGACGGTAAAAGAAGGCTATTTTGTTTGAACATGCTCTGGAAAACAAAGCTGGCTGTGAATTTGGGTCGGGTTTATTAGAAAATAAATAGAAAGACTGAACTAATGCCTGTTTTAATGCCATGCCAATTGTTAATGTTCATATTCTTATATTATGCATCCATCTTCTTCAGTAGGCAAGGCACGTTTATATATAAAGCATTTTCAATAACGATACGATTCAAAGTGCAAAGTTCAATAGGCTGAAGTCTTTTAGAAGTAGAAATAACCGGTGCCCTTTTACGGTTTAAGTAAAAGCAATTAGATCACGTTGTGATTTTTTTTAACCTTTTTATGTCCGTGTATATGACATGACAGTTGCATTTTTGCTCTAAAATTATCATACCACAAATATATTATAGCTAATTTCAACAAGTACCGAAAGACAGAAGGGTAGCACATTAAAACAACTGTGGCACCAAGCAGACTGCACTTATATAACGAATGGTACCAAGGGCACACTTGAAAGAAAGACCAGTTAAGACGGAGAAACTTTAAGGAAGAACTTTTAAATGAACACCTGTTAAATTTCTTATCAGTTGTCACATAAACATGTTTGTTGCTTAGAACGTTATGCCTTCCGTGGTTTTGCTCTTCATGGAATAAAACTTGGAGGATAACTCAGCTGGTTAAGTGTTACATTTGTTTCAACATGATGATGGTGTTTTTTTCCTACTTTTTTACCCAACCACAAATATTTCCATACAGCTGAATGTGTCTTTTTCTCAAGCAAGCAAAAGATTTAGCAACCATTCTTAATGGTAGCTGACGAGCGTTAGGCAGCAACGGGTAGAGGACGGGTTGCACCGCATTACTTTATGTTCAAGAAAGCCGAGAGAGGTTCAGTTACTCCAGCTGTTTCTGTGGTATGTTGTTGAAAGGATTTTATGTGGAAAAGTTATGAGGTTCCTCCATGTCGGTAACTGGCACATGTTACAATTCACACAAATTAGATTTTCTGCTAATTATCCCTGTCTTTTTTAAAGTACTTCACAATCAGGTATATAAACCATGAAACATTTCCAGCATACCTGAAATGTTTTTTTTTTTTTAACCCCATAATCTTTGCTCAATACTTTCATCTTGATAAGATAGTGGAACACAAACTGTCAATGTTAAAGCTACAAACACAATGATTTATCTCACATATTCAGGTGGATATTTTTAAGTCATGCAGACTCTCCTTTAGTTAAGCTCTTTTGCCAATTAAAGAAACTCTGCCTCATTTGGTAGTCCAGTCGGAGGCTGAGTGTCAGGATCGGTTTGAGGCATTAAAAAATGCATGGGGACCAGGTGACGCTGCTGAGCCCCACTTTGACCTGGGACCAGTTTGTGTGGCGTCTCAGGAGAGGCGACGTCCAGGGTAGGGCGGAAGATGTGTCGGCACTTAATAATAGAGCAACACCATCAAAGTCTGGAGACTTGCACTGACTGACATGGCATGCATCATGAAGTTCTGTTAATGTATCTTTTCAGGGCTCCTACGCAGTCTTGAACAATTTGGCAAGTATAGAATTTGCTTTAATAGTTTTCCAAGTCAAAACAAATCTGGAAATTTTTTGTTTTTTTTCCTCCCTTCTTTTACTAAAGAAAACAAGTTTATTGTTGCTTCAGAAATCCAGTCATTTTCACTCTAATTTCAAATGTGAGTCTGTCCTTCATTTACCAAATCACATCCTAGTTGGAAGATCTTTCTTAATAGTATTTTGATCTTTGACTTACTGAGTGAACACTCACCTGTTTAAAATTTTAAAACCTGTTTGGTCTCTGGACAACATTAAATCCAGGTTAAATCTGGTATGTGGTTATTAAACTGGGTAAAAAAGTCAAGCAGTGTACTAAAACTACTATTTTATTTTATTTTTACCAACAAAATAAAGAGACCACTATTCACAATCTGTGTTTTAAAAATAAAAAGTCAAGACGGGACAAATTTCTGAACCAGCCCTCCACTTTGAGAATGAAAAACCAAATTTATCGTTGCCTTAATGCATTATTCGTAAGACCTACAGATAGTAAAGCTTGACTCCTGTTCTAATAGTTTTAGGGTGTTACTTTGTACTCCAATGCCTAGAAAGCAATATTAAATGCATAAAAAGAAGCATTTTAGTTTGGGAAAAGTATGTCATTTTATAATGGGAGGTGGCTGACAACGCTGACTTTGTCAGTGTTTTGTATTTCTAAGTAGGCTGATCTTTTTTGTGCCAACATTTTGCACACCTTTATCCACTAAGATGGTGTCTACAGTCGTGTCTGAATATCAGTCTCTTACCAGAGCTTGGCATAAATACAGGACATGCTGTATAAATTTAGCGTACACAACATGGCCCTCACTAGGTGGTGTTTGCTCCTTGGGAAGGCTAGTGTAGCTGCAAGCGCTAGAGGACTCATTGACTTTATAATGATTAGTGGTCAGGCCCCCAGCCCATGCTGGTACCAGGGGTCTGGTCTAGCCTCGGCTGCTCGCCCCTGGCCACAGCCGCGCACCACTATCGACTCACCCCTGGCCCCCTCTCTCTTTGGCCTGCCGGCGGTGTCAAAACCCATTAGCACCGAGTTCCGCAACTATAGAGAGGGGATCATTTTAGGTTTATCTTTCTTGTTTTCCTCTCACTCCTCAGAAGTCGCCTTCTCTCTCCGTCTCATTTGTTGCTTCTTTTTTTTTTTTTTCTCCCTTTCTCCATCTCCCTCATCCTCCTCCGCCCTGCTAAAGTGAAGAGAATAGCACAGCAGAAAAAGGAGTAACCTTTGACAAGAGTTGTTCCAGTTGTGGTATGTATGGCTGTGTATTGATCTTGATTGGCTTTAGGAACTATAGTGAAGAGAGTCAGCGAGCTGCTGCAGCTTTCAAGTCCCACACATTTCTTTTTCTTTTTTTTATATTTCTGAGAAAATAGAAGGAAGTTTCAGATGCACGTTGACCTCGTTGGGTCTCATAAGCTATGGAGATTTGTTTAGAGAAAGGTGTTGCACCAAGTATATATCTGAAAAATAAGGTCTCGAGTGTAAGACCTAATATATAATTTTCTTTCATGATCATTTCCGTTGTGTGTGTGTGTGTGTGTGTGTGTCTGTACGGGCAAGTGTGTTTTGATTGTTTTACACTTCATTCTATTTTGTATTGCAAGAAATGCTTCTTTGGGCTCTTCTTGTCGAGTTTGACCTCTTGACACACTTGGTTGCTTCTTTCAAGTTATTGACCGACACAGCTAGTTTATCCAGATAACTATTTTAGAGAGAGAAACTTGTTTATTTTTAAAACGCACCGCAATGAATTGATTGAATTTCATTAAAATAGATCCTCACACACACATAAACACACACACACACACACATCTCAGCAAGACAGCATCCCTTCCAACCCTGGTGCTTATTTTTTTTTTCTGATTTGCTCAGTCTCCCATGAGACAGGTGCCTGTCAAAGACTTTGTCCAAAACAACAGGAAATCTGTGCAAATCATAAATAAATACACACACACTCACACACACACACACACATGCTTCTTCTCTATCATTGTTCATCAATCCATCTAGTTGTGAATTCATTATTTATTTAAAGAACTTTTGGGCGCGCTATTTGAATAATGCTCCGTTTGACGATGGGAGGGGGGCAGGCTGTGTGAAAACAACAAGATGACAGCCACACCAAAACCACCCGAGGGCACATGCCAACACATCGCATCAGTGTCATTCCTTCTCGCTTTGCCCCCGTGGGCTCACTGCTCTGCTGGTAGCCTTGCAAACACAAACACACGCACACAGACTGAAAGCAGAATAATGCTTACTATATTACATTCTATGGCATACATGAAGATATAATTTAGTTTTCTTGCAAGAGGGCAGGGGGAAAAAAAATCAGTAGGTTCTTGTGAGATAAATATAGACTGTTGACTCTTCAACTGTTTCTCTCACTCACACACACACACATGGATATATATATGTATATTCACCACGCCCTCAGGCTCTGGAGTCAGCAACAGTGGCATCAGTGGTCTGATAGATGGATCCTGTCTTCTTGTGATCTTCACTTGTCAGACAAGCGTCACACAAAGCCTAAACACAAATGAAAAACACAGGTATGGTGCAGATGTCAGTTTGATAGGACCTTGCGGTTGCCTCCCCATCCATCAGCAGCTAAGATGCTCATCCATCGACTTTGGGATGAGGGACTAATGTGCACCTGTCAGAGTGTTTGGGCTATTGATGTACCTGGTTTTGCAGACTAACAGGTCGTTGTGTGGGGTTCACGCTGTTACCCGGAGTTTTGTTGTCACCTAGAAACTTTTCCTGGCATTATTATTCATTTTTCAATGGTTGCCTATTTGTACAATGTGGCCCGAAATAAAGTATATGGACAGATATGCAGGCCTTCAGTTCCTTACAATAGTATTCGTACCTCTTAAACAAGCGTCAATGTTTTCTATTTTGGAAAACAGTGCATTATTGGTAACTGTGCTCATAGTGTGACACACGTTTACTGCTCCCACTGAAAAGCAGCACGCAGAGACTCTTAACTAGTTAACATGGTCAATGAAGTATAATGAGGAACAATGAGCAAAGCAGCGTAGGTGAAGAATAGAGTTGTGGAAGAGTTTTAAACATAGTTGGATAAATAAATAAAATATATATCCTTAGCCTTGGACATCTCATGAGGCACTGGGCACTGAGTATGGCGCAGCAGCAAATCTACCGAGACATGGCTGTCCTGCTAAACCGATTGGCCAGGCAAGAAGAGCATTAGGCATTAAGGAAGGAGCCAAGAGGACCATGGGAACTCCAGAGAAGCTGCTGAGATTCAAAGCTCAGTTGGGACAATCTCTTGACTGGACAAAGTATTATTATGAGGTAAATACAAGGCAGTAGCTATTAGAGAACACGTTTTGAATGTTCAGAAGCTTTGGAAGCGGTGGAGCTTCACCTGCCTGTGGGACAATGACCCCACCCATACTGCCAGACCTTCCGTACAACAGTCTGATGGTTGGTGTCCTGAAATTTGTCATACGAGACAAAATTGTCAAGTCAGAAGAACACATGGGTCAGAAGCATACAATAAAAAAATGGAAAAAGATTCTTATGTGATCTTTTTTTTTTTGTTACCTTCTTAAGAATAAACCAAGCATGGAGCATTTTAATTTACCATATAAAGCGTATAATTAATTTATTTATTTTTTGTTGGTAAGGGATGTGCAAATTATTGTTGATCCTAAACTTAAAAATTTTCCCTAATTAAAATAAGTTTTCTTAGTTCTTCTTCCCTCAACTGAAAAAGAAAAGGAAAAACAAAATTCTATTCTCAGCTGCATCAATATGATTTGGGCCGCTTTGCCTTTGAAAACAGTTGCTGCATTTAGGATTGTTGTGGCCCTATTTACTAGAGAAGGTTAAAGTATGGTTAAAATACTTTGTATTTTACTGAACATTTCCCATTGTAAAAACGAGTTTAATTTGTGGGTAGGAATTTTGCGATAATTGGAAATAAAATGTCTCCATCTGCATCATCCAACTATGCTAGGGGTCAGATTTGGATCGTCCTGCCAGGTGCGCACAAAATCAGTCAAGGGTCTGCCAATCAGCCCTGGGCCGCGCTCTGGACACCCCTGGTTTTGATCAAAAGCGTTCATGTGTTGAAATGGCTTAAGCCTAAATCTCACTGAGTATCTGGTTCAGCTCATTCTACCAGATTTATACGTTCATTGTGGCAATTGTAGTCCCCCTCTACAGCTATCGCCATTGTAACCTTTGCTTCTACTTGTGGATGGGGTTCCCTCCTACTACTACCTGAATGTCACAGGCAACCCACAAAACGGCAGCCCTCTTGTCCAACAACACAGCACAGCCCATCCACCTGCCAGGCGGGAACAGCCGAGACCAGACCAGAACAAAAACGAGGCAGAAGCCACCTTTTGTTTACTACTCTCAAAAGGTGGATCACGGACCAGGCCTGGTAAAGGATTGTGACAGAGGTGATGTCTAAATTAATCATTCATGCTCTTTCACATGGGCTACAGTAACGGCTCTGAAATATTAATGGCAGCTGCAGAATAAATTTGATTCCCTTTTCTCTCTGATTATAATCCACAGGCCCGCTCACACTCACACATGTTTATTTATGCCCTGGAGATGAGGTATGGGGTCACCATCAGGAGTTTGCCTGCACACATAAAAAAAAAAACAGGCTCTCTCTTCTTCCGTCTACTTTTTGCCACTTGTGCGGCTGTACCACCTCATTGTTTTGGAATATGTACATATTTTTCTCATGTGGTGAGAAAGTGGGCTATACATTATACATAATGTGCTTGTACCGTGTGTGTGTGTGTGTGTGTGTGTGTGTGTGTGTGTGTGTGTGTGTGATAAACCGCGTGAATACACTGCTGTGTGTGTCTTTTTTTTTTTTTTTTTTGTTATTTAATTAGGTGCTGGGCTTTTTTTCCCTTTGTTTTATTTTGAGAGCACAACCTGAGCTGAGAAAACGGGGCGCCGGATGTGCAGTGTTACTCCCACCTCTTGGTCTGTTCAGGTCATGCCACTCTTCAGTTGTTAAACAAGCATTCCCAAATTATTTAAGTGATTCCAGTCAAATTTATGAGTTGACAGTAGTGCTGAATGTTCTTTATGTCACATAGTTTTAGAAAAAGTGTCGTCTCGCTGGAAAGTCAGCAATCAAAATGACCCTTTCTGTGGACGGTTTTATCTGACACCTCTGCACAAATGCTGATGGTTGTCTGTCATGAAATGTCTTCTGGGTTTTGTTTTTTTCCGATCCCACGCATTATTTTCATCTGAACCCAACTCACAATACCATAAACCTGAGCATGTCGACCGGATAACTATCAGCTGTTTGTGTCTGAACCTGTCAGTCGAGATTGTTCTTCTCTGTCACCTCCTGCGTCCCTCTTTTCCTTAACTTACGCCTCGTACTCATTTTTAACGGCGAATGCACACGGAACCTAACTGGTTATCTCTTAAAAAAAGATTATGCACAAATTTAACTTTCTTTTTTTTTTTCGATCGTAAATGTAAAGAGAAGAGTTTCCTCACTTTAAGATTCATTATACATTGTCATGTTTCTTGATCCAGGTGTTTACAATAACGATGCTGACTAATATTGTACTGCTGTAAGTTAAAGAATAATCTTTAGATATGATCCCAGACAGTAAAATATGCATAAAAGTGTTAAATGTAAGTTTGGCTGCATAATGCAGCCACATTAACAGAGGCATCACATCACGAATCAAGAATCTGTTGTGTCACTGTTACCATAATGGACTTTTTGATGAGACACCAACTCAGAATGCACACAGATTACACATAACACTCAGACACAATAGTAAAAAAAGCATATTGATAAAATAGAAATCATATTAACCGTTCACGATCATCGATAATTATCAACAAATTTAAAACAAATGGATTTTAAGTCATTTTGTGCTGTTGCTTTATGGCCTAATTTTAAGAAAAAGAACACTGGATTCAAACTCAACCATTTATTCAACTAACTTTTCAACAAAACTGCAAGTTCTGAAAAAGAAGAACGTGCTCTCTGAACTCGTTAAACGGGGCGGAGCTTTGGTGATAGAGCATTCTTGGGTCTGCATTTGTGATTGGTTGGGAGGATATAATGAGTATTAACCTACATGATAGGTTAGAATGTAAAAGGAAGGAAAACTGTTCTTCTATTAAATTTTTATTGACCCTTTTTTCTATTTCGTCTATCAATCGATATATATTATTATTGAATTACCTTCCGGCCCTAACAACACTTTTTTTTTCCATGAACATAGTTGATTGTACTGACCAGCACACTTCCCGAGAAGCTTAAAGAGTGCAAATAGTCCTTAGCATGTAATAAGACTCATGTTTGAGTCAAAAGACTAATGTATGTAGACATAGGATGTACATACACATAGACATTGTTATTAGACTCTACTTTCCTACTCCATATTTTTAGGTTTTATGTTGAGCTCGTCACTGTCAGTTTACTGTATGTCATGCTGCTGCTGTTGTCCAATAATTTCCCAATTGAGATCGATAAAGTCCATCTTGTCATGAGAGCCCATCAAATTTAGACCCATAATCTAGTCTAAATGTTCCCACCCACATTGAATCTGTGAAAATTGTAGCATGCGGACAAATTTTATTACTTAATCTAACTAATTTATTTAAAAAAAAAAAACTTATGTTGGCTTTGTTTTTTTTCTTCCAGCTCGTCTCTAACACTGTTCTTCCGTCATTAAACACATGTGAGAGCATGTGTGGTGATTAGCTAAAGAAGTCTTTCCCAACACCAGAGCAGCTTAGTTTTGCTAGTCATCATTTCTGGTACAGGAGCCAGATCCAACTCAGATTAGTAGGATCCAACTATATATACTTCCACAAAAGTCACTGGTGTGGAGGAAGTTCTTTTTGGAAGCCCTGTAAACTGTAGTTTTGTGGTGAGAGGTTGCTAAACATCTCTTACTGGCTGGATATTTCCAGTATTTTGTCAACCAGTCATTTTCCAGTTTAAACTCCTCTGTGGTTCCCATTATACGTTCATTTTAAATCAAACAACAGGAGTAATTGGCATTAAGTTGCAAATATATAATTTAAACCCAATCATTTATGCTGAATAAGAGTTCCACAGTGTTTGCATTCAAATAAACGAATGCAATCAAGTAACTTTAGTGAAACATTACTCAAATATATTACACCAAGTATGGACTTGTGCTTTCAGCCTCTGTGGAATGAGAGAGGGTAAAAAATGCCATTTTTGTATGGATTTACACCAGATACTGTTACACTGTATGGCATTAATGTTCAGATTAGAAATCTCTCTCTTTTTGTTTCAACAAGATATCTGGCTCACTAAAATTAATTTACTTTGGTATTTGGGATTTACTTTTATTAAAATCTTGCAGAACTTGACTCACCATTGTTTTAAACTGTCGCTCAGTGACTGAAACTGAACACTGTATGCAACAAAGTGCTCCTGCAAACTGCAGGACTCAGGGCCCTCTCCACACACACAAAGTATGAATGAAACTTTTAGAAAATCGAAAGAGATTAATTTCTGAAGTCTCTTTGTACTTAAACACCTTGATATCAACTAACAACAACGGTCAGTTTCAACAATAAAGACAATTCACGGTAGCGCTTACACCAAGGTTGAGCAACAGCCTGAACGTTCGGCTATTCTTTCGATTTGCTTTGTTATGTACTGTAGATCTCATTATGCTAAGACGTATTTGGAGTTAGGTCAAAGATTAGCTGAAATTTTACTTTTCTAATTCTCATTGTTTACGTCGTCCAGCTCTTGTTTGTACAATTAAACAAATGATGGGCCCAATCATGTATTCGTCATCTCCTCTCTGGGGAGAGTCTCACAAACAAAACTGTCATTTCAGGTTTGCTCATTTAAATTCGCCTCTGTGAATAAATGCTGCCTTCTCACTGCACGCTCACAGAAATACAGAAAAATATTTACCTTCAAATAATACCTTGCAATCCCTATATGTGATTTTTTTTTATTATTATTATTTTGTCTTGTGTATTAGCACCATTGTTATCCACAGCAATTTGAATATTTTTTAAAACCGCTGCAGGTGCCATGAGTAAATATGGATGTCAGCAATTGTGTTTTTTTTTTTTCTACCTCCAAAAACAGTCAGGTAATTTCAAGCTAATCTGTTTTCATAAAATGTTGTGACAGTGATGTGAACGATGTATTAAGCCATGCCCTGTGGAGTTGTGCTCACTCTTGTGTTACTGCTTCTATTAAGCATATGTATAACTAAGATGTCGTTTGTCGTTGAATCGTTTTGTGGGTCCCCCCCCCCCCTCTCTCTGTCTCAGTTGTATTTAGCCTTGACTGGCTTTACCACAATGCTCTCCAGTTCAACATGACAGGGGGACCACAACGTCATGCTCTGTTTGAGGTTGAAAATATCAGTCAAGTGACTCTTTCTTTCTCTTTTTTTCTGTGCAAGCAGGCATGCAGACAATTTCTCATGTCTGATGGAGTGTATTTGAGCTTTCTGTACATAAATATTGGTGCGTTGATGTGTGTGTTTGTATATTCGTGTGTGTGTGATCCTAATGATGCCTCCTTCCGACGCTTCTGTTTGGCTGTCAGCACATCGCTGGTGACTGCCGCACACATCTCGCTGAGATAGGTCATTTTTCAGTGTCAGGACAGACGATTCACGTTGGCACCGGATAGATCCAAGACACATTGGACTCATTACTCTGTGTTTGCAAATGTCTGCTTCATACCGACACACTATAGCTGACACATACTGAAGGCTTGTGCTGAAAATCTTTGTTTCAACATTGTGTTTTGTTTTTTTCTTTAGGTGAAATAAAGATTAGAATTGCCTGTTTAGATCGACGCACAATCTGTTGATGGCATTTTCCACATTTTATTGCACCTTCGTGGATCTTGTATTACCTTTTCGCTGTATTTTCTTTTTCTCTATTGGTATCTTTGATCACCTTAAAGTTCCCAAAGCTTCCTGCATTTTTCCTTTTGGCCTGACTGTCATTGTCTTCCATCCTCACTCATCCCCTCCTCCCCTCTGTTTGACAGGGTGGTAGACCATGTGGGTAGACGTTTGGCAGTGTGGGGCAGATGAGAGGGTCAAGGCCTGTGCCCCAGGAGTGTGGTATTTTAATGGGGGCTATTTGTACTGACAAGCCTGCTATGAGTGCTAAGGAGCGGCAGATTGAGAGGCTCTGACTGTATCTAATCAATGTCAGGAAAAGTAGCTAAAGAATGTGACAGGCCTCCTCTTCTTTCAGTGTTCTCAGATAGCTTTTATTTTTGCTTGTCGTACCTAAAGGTGAGTGAAAGGTTAGGTGCTATTCATTTTGCGTTCTCTTTCACTTTACTGTCTGGTATCCAGGAGCCTTGACTTGGAGGGTTTATTCCTTTATCCTTCCTCTTATTTTTACCTCACTGCCCCCTATCCACAGACTCTGCCTCTTATTTTTCTGTCTCTGTACATGGATTTAATTCCTTCATTGTAAAAGCTTATACCAAGCTGGAATATATAGTGTATGTCTAAATCTGGAAAACCTTAACGTTTTGTGTTTTCATAATGATGTATTATGAAGGTAGTACCATCTGAAGATGGGTACACTGTGGTCATGAAAAGATAGACATGGTCACCATCAATACTTACATAGGCTGCAATGTTTAAATAATGCCCAGTTTTCTCTAAGGGCCTGGTCCCAAGAACTATGCCTGATCCAGAGTCACTTAAATACCATTTATTACTCATTCTGATGCTCAGTTTGAATGTGAGCAAGTTGTCTTCACCTCATCTAGGTTTCTGAATGCTAGATGTGTAGTTGATGGCATGCAATTGACTGATTTCCCTTTTTATATATATATATATATATATATATATATATATATATATATATATATATATATATACTAGTTTTTTTTGTTTGTTTGTTTTATATTTGACTTTATAGCAATGTCTCTATGACCAACTGGGCATGCTAACGCTACTGGTGGCTAACATCCTTCTGCTCAGAGGAGAAGGCAGTCGGTTTGCTATGTCCTGATGCAGCGGGAATGTCTAAATTGAAACCCAAAGCAGGAATGGAAAAAGTGGAGAATACCATCATCCACTGGCTTGTGCAATAGTTTGGTACCCTGGATTCTGTGGACGCAGGCTGGTAGAGCAACATTGTAGACCAACATCTTACACTGATTTCTTTGGCGCTTTCCTTTTAGGGTTGGACATCAAGAGATGTGATTGGTGCTGCTCCTCTCCTCAATTAGATTTAATCTCCTAATGTCTAAAAGAAGAAACCACTTCATTTGTATCATCCCAGCGTGAAGAATGCAATTACTACATCACTTATCTCCTGCTTAGTTGTGTGTTTAATTGACTTTGATTCGCATTTTGAATAAGAGTGCTATAGTAAATGTTACTTGGCAACTTTTTACCTCGATGAACTATTGATCCACTATATCTTTATTTCCTCAATTAAATATCGAAGAGTCCGCTTGAAAATCAGTACAAATTTAGATCACCATTGGAACTTTTCAGGTTCAGCACACTTGCTGCTCTGACTATCTCTTTCCCTTTGGCGCAGGACAAGGGTGGCCAAGCTTTGCCCAGGTGCCGTCTGTGCCATTGGCGCTAAAGCAAGGAGAAACTGGCACACTTTGGGCATGGCTGCAGCCCCTTCTTCCTCAAAGGCTTGCCTCGTCTCCCTTCTTTCCCCTCACGGTCCCTGCTGCTCCATAGCCCAGGGAGCTCATTAGGCCAGACTTCCTCTTCATTTAATCCATTTTTTATAGCCTAAAAAACAGTCCCTGATCTCAAAAATCCTGGCTAATTTAAGCCTGGATGTTAGGGAAAAGGAGTGAAAATATATTTTAAAAAAGGGCAGGCTGTGCAGCCTTTTCATATCTCTGATGTCAAAATTAAATGTTTTTATACGGTCGCAGTATGGCCAGAATGGGAAGATATAGAGAAAGCTCTAATATGACGTTTTTTTGAACAGAGTTTTAGACCCCAATAGACATTATCCTATATCGTCCACTTTCTTGCCTCTTGTCTGTCAGTCTTGAGGGAGACCGACATGGTAACTTGGCTTAATGAAAACATTGGTAATAACATGCTCCCTATCCTTGTTCCTTTAATTATGCATCTGCAACTGGATACCAGGAGACTCCCATTGGTTTCTATCCTCATTTCTTTGTGGAAGTGAAGTTTCATTTGTAGTTCAGCTTCTGTTGGGGAAGATACAGAGGCCGATTTTTAAGTTAGCCCTCACACGCCTGTTTTTTTCCTGTATAAGCGAAATTTGTACAACCATAAACGCTCTCAAAAACACACAAGTATCTGAATTTCCAGGGTCTGTGTTGTTGTTTTTCTCATACACAAATTGTTTGGCCCTGCTTTATGCATCAATAGCTACAACTGCTGAAGTTTACAGGCTCAAAAGTTGTCCTGGGCTTTGTCCTTTATGTCTTTCTAGGAGGACAAAGGCTTTTTTTTCTTTTTTTCCTCCCTCCTTCAGGAAACCGTCACAGCATTAATATACCTCCCAGGTTTAAAGTGTTGATTAGTGCCTGTCTCCTCAGGCTGACACATATTTCACCAAAGGTGTCAGATGAACATTCAGAGTAGGTATGGGGGGTTGGAGGGGAGTCGCTTGCATTTGCAGCCAACTGATGTGGAGGAATTGCTAAGCAGTCTCAGCTGCCCTCTCGTTAGCCTCTGAGATGCCTGGTGACAGAGGTGAGATAGGGAAAGTTGCCGTGGGTGGAGAGCGAGGGGGGGTCAGTGCCCCAAAGGGTACCGTGCCATGGCCGTGCCAGGCCAGGACCCTGTGCCACCGTCTCCAGTGCTTCCTCCGTCAGCATGTCCTGTGCTCCGGGCCACAGCCATGAGGGCACTGGGGGGCTGTCACGCGTCGTCCTCAATTACAATCAGGGAATAGAGCGTGCAAAGACTGCCCACTGTTGCAGCAAGTCACAGTGCACTTATAAAAGCTATGCTAAATCACGTTTGATGCAGATGTATAGCCCTTTAAAATCCTTAGTTTCTCCATCTAAAACCTTACACTCTTTGTCACAGATTGGTTTTAATTAGTGTCTTTACAACAGGTTTCTTTTCGCTGAACTTTACTGGCTATTGAAAGCTTGCTGGTTTTAGATCTTGCTCAAGAGGTGCATGTTTATCTGGCTAAATTTGATCTTCTTGTTTATCTCTCTTAATTGTGTTACTTGAAAACGCTGATTTAAAGAGGTGGCTACTGTCAATACCAATTATTTCAGTGGAGTAGGAGCTTAAAGGAAAACTGCTTGCAACCTGATTAATCTGAACACAGATTTAATTAGTTTAGTTAAATTATGCTGCATTCTATGTTGCATGTTGCTGAATTAGATGATTTTCTTCATATGCAGAAGCAGTTGTGATCGAAGATGTTTTGTCTGCTTAAGACAGACTTAAGCACATGTTGACTGGAATGTGGATATTTATTAGCCTTTTCATAAAATGACTTCAATTAATTTGAACTTACAGTATGCAGCTTACAGATTTGTGCTAGAAACAGCCCTGGGGTCTTGTTTAGACCTGGTATTAACATGCAGTTCAGATTTAACTGACTCTAATGTAAGTAGACGAGTCTAACAACGACTATTCTCGCCTGGCATTAAAATCTGTTCTGAGTGATCAGAACAGTTCACATCACAGATCACAGTTACCTGCTTTATATCCAATTAAGCATGTAGCCACATCAGAAAGCAGGCTGTGAGCTGAGCTCACACCAAAAAGTAAGCTGATGTTTCTCCACCATCTACCACCAGCATGATACATGCAGTCAAATTGTACTTTACTGCTAATACAGCTGATAGTCATCTAAGTTGCAATGTTTGTGCCATTATTTTGACGATAAACTCTTCATTAGGTTAATTACACAGGTTAACGGGCACAATATTGACATAGGTAAAGGAAGTCAAACAATGTAGACTTTAAACAGCTCAGCATCAATCTACAGTCACTAGAGAGTAAAGGTTTAAATCCATAAACGGCACCATGTTTGAAGACTCACTGTTACATCTTCATCAGCCTATGTACAGAGTGCTCTCTAAAAGTGAATGTTTTACCTGCAGAGTTTGGTGATTTGCTAGTCAGGTTTACACTGTGCTTACAATTAAAATAAACCACAACCTAAAGAGAAAAATCCCTCTCCAACACATCTCCTTGGTATTCTGTCATTAATAAAACAAATGCTGTGCAATTAGGTTGACTGTAGACTAAACTTAGAGTTAAGGCGAAAATTATTCATGCAAAGGTAGATTTAGATTTGAAGTAATTGTTTACTTTAATAAACATGTTTGTCCCAAATTGAGGTGATATTAACGTTTCTGAGTGGCTGCGACCGAAGTCCCAACTTGAAACTGATCCTCTGTGAAGATAGATACAGATTAGGGTGATGGCAAGGAGCCCTTTTAATCTCAAAGACTTGTTGCTCATCACAAAGTAAAATCATCAAAAATACCAGGAGAGACATGCAAAAAGCTTTTCAACAATTATACAATGGATTTGATTTCTTTAATCGCAATAAATATCCTTCCATTAGTTAATGAGGAGTTTATAAACCTTTTTCGACATACCAGCGATAAAATGTAAAGAAACAATCTATACCCTTTGTCTTTTAATCTTTCAAGAGGCATGTCTCGTTTTATATAGAAAACAAACTTCTCATTTGACAGCTAAATCTGCCAGGGATATGAGTAATTTTTGACTCAACTAAATTTAAATGTGTTTTCTATTCACTTTTTTGACCGTATTTGTCTTGCAAAGAGAAAATACTTTTCTTATGGTCAGTAATTCCCGTTCCTCTGAATATGCTAGGTTTTTATCATTTGAAACAAACTATATTGCCAGTAACTGCTCATGTAATTCTCATTCTGTGTTTTCTTAATTACTTATTTAACGTTCAATGGGAAATGTAATTTATGTTTAGACAAAAACAGTAGTTGCAAAGGTGAATGATTTGAGATTTGATCTCTATGACCGTATGCATAGACCTCATGCTTATGACACTGAAAGTATCATTGGTGTTATGTTTTTCTCTTTGGGGTGTCTATATGCACAGAAATGTGGATATACCAGTGTTATTTTTTTTTCTTCTTTTGGGCGATGTAACCATGGCAGGCTGGTCCCATCATCCATAATAGTGTCATGTACATTCCTACTTTCATGAATGAAAAAAGGCCGCTTGGCTAAAACAACAAACGCATAATCAGCATGTCTACAGATTAGCATTACAGTTATATTAGCTAAATCACATGGCATGCACTATTAATGTAAAGAAAATAAAGCATGTAAGGTTGTGTTTTTTCAGTCTTGATGACACCTTTGCTGAGTCCTTCAGCAAACCATAAAATCCCACAGAGAACCACATCAGTTGTAGGAACCCTCCTCTGCCGTGTTGTGACATTCATCTGCAAAATGATTTTGTTCATCGCCCAGAATGAGTGTGTACTCTGTTACAGATTAAAAGAAAATGACTTGCTTTCTAAAAAGAGAACTCGAGACAAAAGGGAGCAGCAGGAAAGGGAGGTTTGAAAAAAGGGACGACTACAGAGTTGACAATTGAGTTATAATATCATGTCCTTTATGAATAATTAATTTGACGGTGCCAAGGGCCCTCAGAAGGTAGATTAAATTTGTTCTGCCATGTCTTAAAACTTAGATATGCTTCATTAGTATGGGAAATGGTGACAGGCATGTTTGGTTTTCACTTAAGCTGCTTTACTTAATGATGAGGAGCACGCGACACTTGTCTGCCTCACGGTAATGCACAATGTTAGATTAAATTTATTCTCAGTTCCTTAATTGGCAAATTCATAAATTCAATGCATTTTTTTTTCTGTGTCTGCTACTCAGGTGAGCATGTTTGCTTTTATGACGGTCCATTTCACATATAGCTGTCTCAAAATTTCATCAAGATGATGCCCAGATGACTGAAAAGTAACAGAAGATATTTAATTTTAGCGCAATTAATGGTTTAAAAGGAAAGATTCAAAAGATTTTGTCTTGATTAAAACACATTTCAGGAACGATGAGCAACATTTCTCCAAGGAGATTCAAATACCTGAGAACAATGTAACAAGCAGAACCGGGTTCAGGGAGAACAGGAATGAATGTAAAGGCTACACTTGGTTCGAAATAAGTGATTTTACCGGAATTATCCTTTCTGTAATTATTTATCCCACCTTGCAATTCCTACAAAGTACATCAACAGAAGCATTTTTAAGTTGGCCATAGAGTCTGGGAACTTAATGAGTAATTCATGACATGCAGTTTTCTGGGGTATAGACATGTCGTTGCTACTCTTAGAAATGGGAAAGACATGAGAACATGCCATTCAACTTTAGAAGATAAGTGTTGCTATTCATGAGTTAGAAAATGGCAACAAGAAAATAGCTACTCACCCAAATTTCCACATTGTTGGACTATAAAGAAAATTTGTAAACAAGTATGGATGACGACTCAAGTTTAACTTAAACCATGATTTTTTTGCCCATATGCAACCTGGATCTGATCTTTTTATGACAGTCTGAACAACACAAATCGAATTGTTTCAAATGCTACCCAGGCCACTTGGATATGTGGTCCTGAATCTGATACGTATCTGATCTTTTCAAATGCGACCTGTGTCTGTACGGCCGGGTCGCATTTATCCGACCTCTACGTCACTGATACTCAACAAACGTAACTATTCTGCGTCCTGCTATGCAACACTGAGGACGCTTGCTACATGTGACGTCATCCCGTCCTCCAGTGGGCATGCGGGACACTTAGGTTGAACGCATTCAGTTCACACAGGAGATCACATACAAGACGCATATATTTAGAAATGTGAATGACCACGCAAAAAAATCTGATTTCACAAAAAAATCGTAATTGAGCATTAAGACCTGCAGTGTGAACGTAGCCTTATTAAGATCTGGATTTTTCACGATGAAGTGACTGTTGTCAAAAGCCAAGCATCAACTGATAAGCCTTGAGAGGATGGTCACTCACAGGTGACACTCTTTATCTAGACCGTTAAAGTATTTCATTCAACAGCCTAGATAAACAGTGTTACCTCTGTTACCTTAAACGTCTCTGCTTGAATAATTGGGCGAATATCTTTATGGTGGTTTGGGTTTAACTTTGTCGTGATCTGACAGTGGCTATTGTAACAACCATCGTTATTTTTGTACTTTTCACGTAAAACATTGCACTCAGAGATTTCCATGAATTTTCTAAGATTGTTTTAACTGGGATACTTGAATGACAGACCCATGACCCTGCAAAGTAAGCACTGATGAACAATGCCCACTGTGGACAAGAGCTTTGACATGCTGTCACATGTTGGGGCCATTTTATGTGAATTAAGAGGCAGCTGACAATAATCTTCCTTTAACTCTGTGGCCTCAGTCATTGTGTGCCGAAGCACATGATGCATCCTTTCTGTGTCTCTTCCGCCCTCCTTGTAATAGTAGTATTATTTTCCTTTAACCAGAACAGGAAGAGTGCCTACATACACACAGAAATATTTGAAGACCTTTACTGTATGTTATCTTTAGAAAGTTATTTAAGCATATTCAAATTTAAACTAAATGTGGTGAATTTACCCAATGTCCACCTTCTTTGATCAACTAACTTGATGCATGAAAGTTAAACCACATAAGTCAGTAAAAAGCATCTTGTTGATTTTTCTTTTCTATCCTTTAATTTAATGTAGTGTGATGTTTGTGCCCTACTGCAATTTGTTGCCTCTTACTTAAAAATTGGTTAATGAAGTTACTTTTATACACTTCTTCTTCCACCAAAACATTGCTGCATATGGTCAGCGTGTACTTTCATCCGTGGTTATTTTATTGGTCGTTCATTTAACCAGGATTTACCTGATAAGTTCTTAATAAGGAAGAAGTTGTTTGAAGTGTTAATGTCTGCTGTTAAGAAATTGTTGGTTTACTAAAACTTTAGGTGAGAGCATTCAAAGCAGGGCCAAATTTTCTTCTTTTTTTTTTTTTGTCACAATATTTTTTTTTTTTTTCTACTAAAATATCTACATAAGCTGACTGGAAACAGCTGAGCAGTCGGAGTTCAGGAAACATCCGATTCCCATCAGAGCAGAGAGAGAGTTGTGATCAAGCAATGTTCAAGACAGGCTAGAGCTTTTTTTTGTTTACTCCACTCAGTGTTCACATCAATTCCACAGTACATCGGGGCTGGGTTGGCAAATCCAACAAAATGCATTTAACAAGTTATTTCATTCATTTAGCAACAAAATCCTCTTAACAGTAGGTGTTGAAAAGTGCCAAATACTCCGAGCACTTTCCGTAGAGGGAGCCTCCCAACAGGCCCTGTCAAAACATGCAAATGAGCTTGACGCCATGTCCGATTTTGACAAACATAATTAAGGTGTTTCAATTCAGGACATGTTAATAAGACTGCGGGCCTCCCCTAGGTCTTTATTAATCAGAAAGCCTTAAAGCTTTGTGTGTTTGTGTGTACGAGATGATGTGCGTTCTCAGATTTTATTGGATAATGAACTGTTGCCGAATGTTAGATCTCCTTTTGCATCTTTCACAGAGTTTGAGGAGATAGGCAGGGAAGAGCTGCCTGAGGTGTGGTGTTGTACAGATAATTAAAAGGCAAGAAATTTGTGTTTCACACTTTGATCTGCCTGTCAAGTTTCTGATTAGAGAGGCAAATGCTTTTAATCAACGGTAATGTGATGATTAACGTTCCTAAACTGTTAAATACGAATCAGAGGAGCGTCAAGTTTTCCCTTTCTTCTTCCCCCGCCTCCGTACATCCCTCCCTGAGTCCACTGGCAAACTTTTCTCCCTCAGTATCCACTTAGGGTTGTTAAATTAGATGTTGTGTTTGATTAGGACCAACGGAAAATTTGGTCCCCCTCCACTTAGATTTTCACAAATAATGATGATGATCTTCCAAACCCAACAGTTTGCGCTCATTAATAAGAATAAGATACTTTGTTTTTTGTAATTGCAGTTGCAATTTGCATCAAATGGATCCTTCTCTTTACTGCATAAAAAAGATCACATCACACTCCTAAAATGAAAGCTCATGAATCCAAAAATATTTACATACGTACATACATGTGTGGACATGAAACAGGGAAAATGCCAACATTTCTCACCGAGCCCGGTGAAAAAGACACTATTTCAGGATTGCTTTTTTGAAAAGAAAAAAAAAAAAGCTACAGGTAAATCAATAAAATCTTCCTTGCCGTTTTATATCTTCTGACAGATAACTTCAACAATTGCAACAATGTGTGAAGAGGATGTAAAAAAAAAACTCTGCAGGTCTTAAGAGCTTTCATATGCATGTAATAAGTTCTGTAGTGGTAGCTGATTTCAAGCCAATTATCTTTTTGGTTTGGTTTTTCACTTAATGTAATTTCTCCCAAATATTTAGCTTAGAGCTTAGCTTACCACGATTATACGTATATATAAAAGGAGAGAACACTTAAAGTAAACCACTTATTAATCATTGTCAGCATTTGTTTAAAGGTTTTGAAGTTTATCATTTTTCTTAAGAGACTTATTGTCTTTCTGTTTATGCAGTGTACCATGCAAAATTATTCACAATCCGTGAATTTTTTTCAACTGTTATTATTATTTTTTTTTTTATTAATCCTTTATTTATACAGGTTAGTCCCTTGAGACTCAGCGTCTCATTTACAAGATATACATGTTTAACTACAACAATTTATGACCGCAATTACAAATTTAAGTGTCGCAACATATGGTTTAAAATTTCATGACAAAAGTAAAAATATGTTCAAGTGACTAAATAAAACAAGTGCAATTTCCTATAGACGCTATTGCCAGTCCTGTTAATTAAAACTCTGAGTTCTCTGATTGTAACCAGACTGGACAGCTTCAGGTCCTGCTGAAGTAGCTCCGGCTGCAGGTGCCTGAGAAGAAGATGGCCATTTCTCTCCAGCTCTGTGCGAACTGCTGGAACTCTGAAGGAAACATAGTCCTGGGAGCGGAGAAAGCGATTGTTTTGCATCTATACATCTCTAAAATTCATTGCTTTTTAATCGCAACTTTATGTGATAGACCAATACACATAAAGTGTTATAGTAAGGTGAAAGGAAAAGGATGTGCGGTTTACATTCTTTCTTTCTTTTTACTAATAAATTCTGAATGGTGTTGCCAGCAGTGTTGGTGAACGGCTCCACCAAATCAATACTTTGTGAAACTCTGTTTTGCTGCAATCATGGCTGCAAGACGTTTGGGGTATATCTACAAGCTTTGCACATCAAGAGACTGAAATGTTTGCCCATTCTTTGCTCAATAGTTCAAGGTCGGTGAGAAGAGATGGAGAGTATATGTGGTTATCAGTCTTGCCACAGACGCACACGGTTCTGAAACATAAGTATGCTTTTATCAAAACTTTCCTATTGTAGCTCTGGATGCATGTTTAGGGTTTAAGGTGAACCAGTGTCAAAGGTCTTCCTCCATTATTACACTATCTTTATCTTCATCCATTTTATTATATACCCTGACCGGCTTCCCTGTACCTGCTAAAATAAAGCTACCTCACTTCCGCCACAATGTTTTACCATAATAATGGTGTGTCCAAGGGGATGTGTTGAGTTAGTTATCAACCACATGAAGTATTTTGCTTTTTTGATTGGGCAAAAAGTATAATTTTTGTCTGACATCTGACCAGGGAACCTTCTTCTACATGTTTGCTTTGTCCCTTACTTGGCTTATGGCAAACTGCCAACAGGACCTGTGAACAGTTTCTCCCTCCTGACCTCATTAACGCTCTCCTTGTCCAGGCTGTCTGTTTAGGTGGACATGTTTTGTAGTAGAGCTGCACAATATTTTGAATCACATCTGTTTTGCTAATACTCTCATCAGCTGCTTGTATTAGGTAAACTTGGCTACGACGGGTTTGGACCCAACTTATGCCTTTTGGAAAGGCACTCATTTTTTTTTACATAAATTTCTCAGTGTGTCAGAAGCATTCTTAAGAGATTTTGGCCCATATTGGCTAGAGATCTAAACAATTGCAAAACACAATAGTCATTGCAGGATCAGAGTGTGCAACATCAAAATGCCAAAGGACTTCTGTTACGCAATATATGTTCAAATACTACATTTCTGCTGTCATTGATCCATACTCTGCATATTCAAAATGCCATATTTGCCAATTAGATGGACTCTTGATGGCTACACCTAGAGTATACTTTTAATAGAGGAGATAATAAAGTTCCCAAGGAACGGTGCAGCAACAAAGAAAAAAAGAGCACAAAGATTTCTTGGTTGACAATATATTACTTTTTACTTGAGTAGAAATATGTTGAAGTATTCCTACTCTTACTTGAGTACAATTTTTGGCTACTCTACCCACCTCTGGGCTTGAACAGCCCTCTCTGAGAAACTTTAAATATTGTTTTATGACTGGGGTCCCTAACTCCTTTTGAACAACTATCTTGCAACTTTCTGATATATCTCTTCTCCAAAAGTCCCACATCAAATGGATGTCTCATCTGCAGAGCTGAATGAGGGTCACTCAGATGTTTTTGGAGCAGGGATGCATCCAAAAGTTGCAGGACGGTAGCTCTTGATGGCTGGTAGCGGGCACCCCTGTTTCATGACTTAATCGTGCTTTAAACCCCTCCACTTCCTTCCACTTAATATATTTGCTGTACTTTGTGTTGGTCAAGCAGATGCAATCCTAATAAGATGCATTAATTAATTTAATTGTCGTACTTAAACTCTGGTTTTATTGTTTAGGTTGACTGTGGTTGAATAAAGTTTAATGAGGTAGCAGTAGTGTTGTTTCTTTCTTATTATTCATGCACAATTTAGTTTTTGTATTTTACTTGCTATGTGGCCAGCACAATTGTGTGACACAAATGTCAGCACTATGAATAATGCATTCACAAATTAGCTCATTCGGATATGAGTTTTTAATTCTAGACTTCATTCATTCATATTTGAGCAATTTTGGCCAAGTTTAATCAACACATAAAAAAATCATTTTTCCACTCCTTGAAATACAATTAACAAGTCAGTTCTGCTTGAGCTTCACAATTGACCAGTTGTGAGTGGCGGCGGAATGAGTGCATTCGCTGACCAGCCGCCTGTAGAAATTCTTTGTTTTTTTTGTTGTTTTTTTAATTGAAGACCCCCGAACGGTACTGCTCTTGCCCATGCATTGTTGCATGCGGGGCAATCACTGCAGGCATCCAAGTCCATTAGTTTTCATTTGGATGGTTCAGTGAGACTGGTTGATTAAGTCCAGGCAATTTGCTTGTAGGAGCCCTCATTCTCCGCTCAATCCTCCTGCCTCGCAGCCCTTTGCCACCAGTGGGGTTGTCGTTCAGGTTAATTTAATCTTGTTTGTAAGACATTTTAACACAATAGCTTTATGGCTGTCTTGATGCCTAGGCACGACAGAGCTCGCCGTAATTTGCGCCTTGCATAACTTTACATGTGAATACAGCAGCTGCATTTGCAATCACACATGCAGCAAGTATTTCGATACCAATTGTCACTGTCGTGAAGAAAGCAATGTAATATTTGACCGGCAGTGTCAAAGTTTAGGCTGTTTGGCCCCCTGGGACATGTTGGTGTAATTACTTTTATGAATGTAAAACAAGCAAACTCTTTTCAAACCTTGTCCATTTTCGTTGTAGAGTGGTTAAGGGGACGTCTGCTGTGGGGGAAAAAATGTAAATCTGGCGATTTGAGAATTTGACTTTGAGGTTGAGGTGAAGGGAAAAGGGGAGGGGGAGCTTAAATAGAAAGAAAATTTAGCTCTCAGTTCTCTTCACCCTGGTACAGCCTTAAACAAATTGTGTTATTACCAGCTGCTCTCCTTCAGGCCTGGTCATTTATACCCATTAAACTTGCGTCTTATCACCCATAAGACGCCTTTACGTCTCTCCATCCACCAATTGTCTATAATCAGCCATTTAAAACAGCAGCGGAAATTTCTTTGTGCTTTGCTCCGGTCTGACGGACAGGCAAACGAGCTGGGAGGAGGAGGGACGGCTGCTAGGGAGAGAAGAGAAGGATATTTTCTGCGGAATGATGAATAAGCCAAGTTGAGTGGCTGACTAGCATAGATCTGTCTTAATCAGAAGTGATTTGTCAGAACAGGAGCTCTGCGGGGTCAGGGCACAGGCGATGAATAAAACACAGCCTGCGAAAGTGAAGAAAGGCCCCAGAAATTCACCCTGACTGCCCACCGCGACTCAAATGTATGCGAGGGGAAGGGCCAATGCAGGGGCTGAGTTAGGATAGACTGTAATGGGCCGGCTTTAATCTACACAGAATATTTCTTGGTCTGGGTCTTTTTAAGTGCTTAATCTCTCGCCTTGCCTGCTTATTAAGGTCGCCATGTTAACACTACCTTTTGAGTGAGCACACTGCAAGACAGAGGCCTGTTAAAATAATAATAAAAATCCTTCTGGGGACAATATCCTTCTTAAGGAATCTTCTTGAATCTTCTCTTACCCATGCAATGGTGGTTGTCATTATCATAAACTATCTGTAACAGCAACTCTGACTCCCCAGATCTTCCTCGCCCCTTTGTGACATAACGCTTGGCGTTCCTTTATTGTGAGCTATCTCACACTGCGAGTGCGCTAGCCTCATGGCCTGTGGGCTCAGCAGTACAAATACGTTCCACTGTGGGTTAAACTTTGATGGGGTGATGAAAGTGTGTCACCATGCAGTTGCAGACTTAAAAAAAAGTCCTTATAAAGGAGCCTTTTCTGAAAGTATACAAAGACAGGTAACTTTTCTCACCTGGGAGTCACAGGCGTATAAGTTCCTGCTGCTCCTTTCTGTGTGTGTGTGTGTTAGGCTAACAGTGAGTTTGGAAGAGGGGAAATGTATAGCCTAACATTTATCAGGCTTCTCCTTACGTCCCCTCAACCATCCGTCGGGATTTCATACCCCGTTTGTTGGCAATGTGTGGCTTGTGTTGAGATATAAGTCTGTGTGGTAACCCTCACAAAGTGGTCTCAACAGCTTAATGAAAAGGAGCTCTGCTGAGCCTCAGAGCGCTGCACTGTCAGGATTTGTACCCTGCTGGCTCTGGGGACAAACTCTGCTACCCACAGACAGGGACGGCTGAAATAGATGATACCTCCAATTAAATGTGTCCACGGCTTCGAGAAAGTTGAGCGCTCTCCAAGTTTGTATTGTTTGCTTCCTAAGCAACATTTTATTTTTCCGTGGTGCACTTTTCTTCAGAACTCGGCGCAATGACAGAAAGATGTTTCCGCTAAATTATTAATCTGAGAATTTATTTTTCAGCTAATTGATGCAGTGTATTTATAAGAAAAAGTGGAGGAATGCTACATCTTTGATCCCAAGACTGCAAGTACACTGTTGTGAAAGAAGTATTTACTCCCCACAGATTTCTGCTGTTTTTGCTTTTTGTCACACTTATGTTTGAGATCATTAAAAAAAAAAGTTTACATCCAATATAACCTGAATTTTCAAATGATTTCATTTAGTAACAGAACAAAAGTTATAACCAGCCTGGCACTTTGTGAAAGAAGTAATTCCCCCCTTAATCTAATAATAAGCAATGAACAACCTTATATGTTTTAGGTTTATTATAATAACCAGCAATATGTTTTTTCACATCACTGTGGGGATAGTCCAAACTTTGACCAGGCCACTCAAAAAGTGTGTGTGTGTGTGTGTGTGTTTGGCAGAGGGTAGGGATTATTCACACATTGATTTGTCTGTGTGCTTCAGATTGTTCTGCAACATAGTCCTGTTAGAATTCATGTTTGCAACAATTGCAGCAAATCTTCCGATTCGTGCTACCACATGTTTTACTTATGGTAGGAATGAAACACACACCTTACTCAAAGTTTCTCTTTTGTCTCATCAGTCCACAGAACATTTTCAAAAGTCTTGTCGATAGGGATGGGTACCTTTCACACGATACCTTGTACCTGGGAATCGGTATTGGTACTTAACGGTACCTATTTTCGGTACTTGTGTGTGTTTATGTAGTAATGAATGTTAATTTATTAATAAAATCTTACGTATTTATTTCTCAATATCTAAACTTGTTTGAGTCTACAAATGACCCTAATGAGATGATTTATGAATTTCAATACAGTGCCTGAATCCACACCATATAAAACAAATGTTTACCAAAACAACAGTTATCAGAGGCACACAGTGAATGAGGTGAATAAGGGATTGAAGCTGTGTGTGAATCAAATTCAAGGAATTATTTTAGTGTTTCAGAGAAAAAAAGCATTTAAATATTATATTTTATCTCTCTTTCTAATTCAGTGCGGGTGCATTTGCAGTGTGGGAATGGAGAGGCTCTCCCCTCTGCTTTCTTTGCTCTGACTGCAGGCGGCTTTAAGGATGAGGCTGCAGCTTCCTGTGAGAGAGTTTCTACTCAATTCAAGAATTCTCAAGGCCCTTTTAAAAAGTCAAATTCAATCAAATCATTCAGATTGGTCAAAAAGTTTCCTATATAAGGAAACCCAGTAGATTGCATCAAGTCTTGACAAGCAACATTCACTCCTCCTGAAAGAGCGTAGAGTCGTCTGCATTGTTGATGGCTTTGCAGCAATCCCTCATACTGAGCATGCATGAAGTGACAGTGGAGAGGAAAACTCCATTTAACAGGGAAGAAAACCTCCAGCAGAACCAGGATCAGTATAAACGGCCATCTGCCTCGACCGACTGGGGGTTAGAGAAGACAGAGCAGAGACACAAAAGCACACATTAGTCCAGGGTTCTGTCTATGTTATATGGTAATAGTGGATGATTTGTCTCCGCTGGGTGATGTCACAGCTAACAGAACGCCAGACCAGGTGTACCTAGTGCTTGGTAAAGTGGGAAGATCTTCTCTCTCAAGACAATGACTGCAGAAAAATTTGTGTTTTCACAGGACGTCACCAATAACACAGGAGAAAGTTGCTGGATTTTACGCTAGTTGTTTTGTTTTTTAAGAAAAAAAGTCGCTGGATAGGTCTGGAAAGTTGCTAAATATAGCGAGAAATTTGCTAGATTGGCAGCAGTGACCAGGTTCTTCCTCACATTAGAAGTATTCCCACTGCTAGCTTTGCACTTCATGGCACAAATACTGCAGCGAGCATACTCTACATCGCATTTTGAAAAGTTTGGTCGGTACCTATAAAAATACTACTTGTTGATGGGCTCTGTGGGCAAATGTTCATTTTGGTTTTTGCTTGTTCACTCTCCCATGCGGGCCATTTAGGTAGCCCAGGTTAGATATGCAGGTTGTCAATTTGCACTTTTGCTTGAAGTTAAAGCAATTAAAATTTTATTATAACTTAACTATAACTAATATTTTTAAAGATTTTGTTGCTGTGCAACATAATGTATATGTTTTTAGCTGAGATAACAGCTAGAATCTGCTTTGTGTTTGCTCTGCTCATGTTTTAATAGGGATAATTCTCTCTACAAGCATTTTTTTTATTCCATTATATTTGGTATTTCTAGACAAAAATACTTCTTTTTTTGCTTGTACATTAGAGGAAGTAGTTAAATGAAGCTGCTCTGGTGCTGATGTAAATGTAATGTAATGGAATGGAATAATGGGCTTGTTAAATGGAGCTTTGGGGGAATCTTTAACAAGAGAGTCAGAGCAAGGCCTGGGGGCCAGGGTTATTTAAATTGTTAATAGCTGCTTAAACAGGCGAGGAATGTTTTATACGCTAACGAGCAACAAGTCAGGGACATTAACTGTAAATGAGTTCTCCTTGCTGAATTGTTTTTATCAACTGTATGTTTTTCATTTAGATTTTCTTTTTGTAGTACCTGTGTTAGTTTTTGTTTTGACTTATTATTTGCAAATTATGCTATATTTTTAATATGAATATGCAAGATTATGACATTGCCAGAGAAAAAATGTTTTTAACTTCACATGTTAGAACTTTTTTTCTTTTTTGTTTCCACATTTAAATTTCCTTCTTTGTACGAGGTTACTTGTCTGCATACGACTGATACATGGCGGTGATTATGAAGATATGCTGGAAATAATGATGAAAAATGACCATGTTAATAGAAAAATAACTTTTTTTGTTTCTAATAGAAGACATGAATGTGATGCCATCACTTACATTTGAATATGCTTTCATGCTCATGGAGTGCTTCATTATGATTATGTGTGTCTTAAAAGTAGAAAGAAATGCAGCTCTGCTTCTGTCTCTGCTTGCTTGGATGCTTTCTCCACTTGCTGCCTGTTTGATTGCATTATTTTACCCCTTAACATCTTAACATCTGCCAAACATACTTTTTCAAAATACTTAAAATCATTGAGTGTCACAGATTTATCAACTGTATCTTTTTCTTTTTTTTTTACTTGTATTTTAAACTCTTTTAAGAGGAGGATCAGAGTTTACAAGCAACAGCAACACAAGCTAATCAGTACAAGATGCCTCCCTTTTCCACAGATGACTACCACAAATTTCCTGAACCTTCACAGGCTCATAAATGCAAAGTTGGCCTTCTATCACCTGAAGAACATTTAATTTTAAATAAGATTAAAGGACAAGTGTCTCAGCAGGATCTTGGAAAAACTCATCCATGCATTTATCTTCAGTTCAATTGATTACTTCAACAGTGTCTACACAGGTCTGCCTACAAACAGCAGCAGCTGATCCAGAACGCTGTGGCCTGGTTCCTCATAACATGAGGAAGGAGAGCATATCAAGCCAGTTCTAAAGTCCTTACAATGGCTCCCTCCCCTTAGAATAAACTTTAAAATACTTATTTTAGCTTGTAAAACACTGAATGGCTTAGCATCAAAAATCTGTTGTCGTATCAACCTTCCTTCAGGTCTTCTGGTTCAAGTCTATTAGTAGTAGTTATACCCCACCTTCTTAAAGTACTCTCCTAGAAGACTGTAAAAGTGCTGAAACTCTAAGTTATTTTAAATCAATGTTAAAAAGCCATTTGTTTAGAGTTTACCCTGACTTTTCTGTTTATTTCTGATGTTTTTATTATCGGAAACTTCATAAATTCCAGCCTGAAGTTCACCTTTTCTTTATTTCTGTTTTATAATGCCACTGAAATTTACTTTTTTATGTTTTCATCATTTAAAGAAATTTGAATTGTCTTGTTGCTGAAACATGTCATACAAATAAACTTGCCTTGCCCAAAATTTGGAAGAGTTCATTAGACTTCAAAAACTGGTTTAGGAAGAGTTCATAATCTCTCTTTACAAAGTTTGAAAACAAAGACAGAAGAACAACATTATGTGTTAAAACTAACAATATAAACATCTTACAAGATGAGATTGTACACAACATTAGGACCACTTGTGAAAATTAGGTATCCTGTTTTGTTTTGTTTTCTCACAAATATTTAAGCCTTTACAAATCCTACGTAGTTTATTTAAATAAATCTGTAATTGGTGTTTAGTCCAGCTGCGATAAGTCTAAATATTCTGGTTGTTATGCTTGTCTTAATCTAAGACTGTCCAAATTCCATTTTTTTTAAATGGAATAATAGCTTGATAATTCTCAAACTGTACTTTAACTAAGTGCTGTTTGTGTTAACTTTATCCTAATATTGCAGTTTAGTTTCAGCAGTTCTATTTTAGATATGGAAATAGAATCAAAAGCAGCCCAGATTCCTTAAAAACACTGAAATAGTCTTACCACTGACACAAAGCTATCAAAATGCTAATTTTTGCATCATTAAGTCAGCCATGATTCATTGCAAATTAAGGTTTTATTTTTTTTTCTCTACCAAGTAACCAAAATGCTGCCATTTCCCAAGTGCTGGGGCTTCATCTGTGCTTTTGTAACAAGATGTTGCCAACATATTTGGTCTTAGTTTTAAACAAATTTATTATTTTGACTTGTTTCTTTACACGTATACAGCAGTTAAACCTACCTTGACTTTTTAACCCTTAATGCTTTTAAAAGCCCTGAGCAATGCTGTGAATTAAAATATTCAAACCCTAACAGTATTTGCTCATTATGAGCAAATAATCATATGAACTTGATTGACATCCCATTCTTAATCTATAAGGTCTAATTTTGTTTAAGAACCTCTGTAGCTCCAATAGCTTCAACTCTTTTTGGAAGGCTTTTCACAAGATTTCGGGATGTGTTTGTAAGAAATGGGAATGTTCCATCATTATTCTAGAAGCACATTTTTGAGGTCAGACACAAATGTTGGATAATAAGGCCTTGATACTTTGAAGCGTTGAGTTTCTTTTGCTGGAACCAAGGAGTCAACTCCTGAGAAACTGCCCAAACCCATAGTAAAAAATGAAAATGGCAGTATGTGTTGTCCTCTTTTTCTCTGCAAATCATTAATTTACCCCTACTTCTATAACAACTTCTCATTCCAGTTTAACTCAAGCTTTCTAAACTCCAACACTTTATTGCCAACAAAATTAATACTTTTTGCCACAAAGAGTATCTTCTTACTGAATGTGAGCTGCTATTGCTCAATATTGTGGCTGGAAAATCTTTTCACCTACAGCCTCATCTATCTTTTGACGGACTGCAAACCTTTCCAATAATGCACTTGTTTAAAAACAAAAAAAAACTACTCCTTCAGTGCTTGTCACACTCATTTATTAAAAAAAAAGAGGCTACGCCGCAGACAGAGATGGATAGATGTGGTTATTTGTCTCTTTAACGGGAGATTTCCGCTTCAACTCCCATCCTGTTTACCTCCTTGTTCTTCTCCAATCAGTACGGGGGAGGGCTTGTATTTCTGTGGTTATTAATACCTGCACTCAGTCTTTTAATCTGCCCTATTTGTCACATGTGACTGTCTGACTGCACTGTTTAATCTGGGTATCCTTCAATCTGTCTTGTTCCAGATTAGAAATTAATGAAGGCAGGAAGAGACACATTTGAGTCAGCTACAGTGTAAGGGGGAGGAGAATGGGATGAATGGGAGACGAACGTCGTTCATTTGACAGTGCTTTCTCTTTCCCTCTTCTTCTCCCCGATCCCCTTTCTCCGTCTCTCATTCTCTATCATCATCTCCCTCTCTCTCTTTTCTCTTGTTTAGCTGCCAGATGTAGCCCTTTTTTTTTTTTTCTTTTTTTTTTTTGCAGCCCCCACCCCCAAACAGGCGCTCAGCACGTGGGCCCTTTGGTGTGCGGCACCTGTGTAGTGTAATACAGTCAGCAACTGTGTTGTTTATTCTGGATTTGTTTGGTGCGCTTGAAAGCCTGTCTTTGATCCATGCAAAGATTCGTCACTTTTTTTTCTCCTCCCCCCCCATTTTCCTGATTCATCCTCTGTCTCCCTCATTTTTAACCACTAATGTGGAATGGTCTTGTTACATCAATGATAGCATTCTTATTTTTAGTAGATGTGTAAGAGGGCAACTTATTTACTTTTTGTTCTCCCCCCATCAAATTCAAGCTTTCACTTGCTCTTCCTGTTTTGTAAGAAATATAAGGGGCAGAAAAATGACACTGGTCACGATAATACCGGGAGATCTTCTGAAGTGGCTTGCTGGGGTATATTGGCGAATGTGTTTCCATCTACAGTACATGGAGCAGTGAATACTATTATTGCTGTTCAGAGCTTCACTGCAGGAACATTTAACTGTTCTAAAGAGTATAACAACTCATATTCTAATTGAGGTTTAATTGAAAAGACACATTTGGCTAAAAAATGTGTAAAAAAAAAAAAAAAAAAAAAAGAGAAACTTTTTAAAGCTATTTTTTTCCGAATATTCATTATTTTGATTATTTAAATCTGAAACAATGATTGTCCCTTAATCGTTTTCCTGCAAAAATTGCCAGGACCTCCTCCTGAGGCCAAAAACTGGACTTTTGCTGACAAATCAGATAATTTCATAGAAAGCCTTCGACTTCAAATTTCTCAGTGTTTTACAGATTCTTTAGTTTCATATGATTGTAGTTTGAGTTTTCGCTAACTGATTGTGTACATACTTGTCACTCTTAGGAATGGTCTCCATAAATTGAAAGGGCAAAAATGGGGCAGAACTATCAACTTTTAAACTACGTTCTTTCTACTTGAAGGACACAATAGTTGTATTAATTTCCATTCGCATATTTGAGAAATAATATGAAAAAAATCACAAAAGGGAGAAACCAGGCACAAGGCCCCCCGAGCATGTGGCCTGAAAGTTGCTGAAGATTGATAATAAAGTACGGAACACTAAGCTGTGATGAATGGCTGCTTATGACGGAAATTGTAATGTTAAAAAAACAAAATTCCTGTCAGGATTCAGGCGGATTTCATTTCTGCTCTGTATCTGTATAGCATCGTTAGTCTGACGTGCCTGAAGGTGTGAAAGCACTCCCTTTTTCCCAACAACCTGGACATTTTCTTACTGTGTACATGCAGGATCCAGAGTTGCGTGTTTTGACGGCCACAATTTTGTTTGGGCATCTCTGTAACGTAATTGGCAGCTCTGTTGCCTTGCGGCAAGAAGGTCCTGGGTTCGAATCCCAGCCTCTTTCTGCATGTTTGAGTTCTCCTGCTTCCCCCTGCTGTCCCAAAAAAGTTGACTGTTAGAGGAATTGGTCTCCATAAATTGCCCCTAGGTGTGCAGGGTTGTTTGTCCTGTATGTCTCGCTAGAGATGGGCACCAGCCTGTCCACGACCACGCATGGATAAGAGGTTGTAGGCGACTGAAAGGCATTCATTCAACGATTTCCCTTTTAAATAAATGTGTGTGGGGCTTTCAGAAAAGAAACCGTTTCTGTTTAAGATTATTGGCAGTGTCACTGTGATGTTGCATACTTTTATGGGACTGTTGATTGTGTTTTCAAGGAGGCTTTTTTTTTTTTGTCACAAAAGTGTATTTTGCATCGACTTAACTCCTTTCAAAAAACAATGGAAAGGCAGGTTGCTTTTTATACTTTTAAGGCGCTGGTATGATGAAATCTTCCCTTCAAGTGTGTAAACAGAAACTTCTCTCTCAGTAGTTTTTCACTCAACAGTAATAGTATGTAACACTGTATCAAATATGCCTGCTATCTTTTCAACACTGCTGCGCACACTGTTTTCTCACACATGCATCCTTTTTCTTTTGTTTGTTTTTTTGCAGAACAAGTGGGGCAAGAGATTCTTTCCAACCTTCACACTGATCGTGAGAAGATTCAGAGAGCCAGAGAAAGGGTAAGTACCCTCCTGCCACCTGCTCAAACTGGGTGCTCCCTTCTGACAAGTGCATGCAAAACCATAAGCTGTGGCAGCTCGTTAGCATCTCTGTCATATTTTGCCGTCTTTTTGAGTTTGTCAAGTAAACACAAATTCTTGTGTATACTTGTGTCCCTACTGAGTCAGCTGAATTGGACTGACAAAGTAAGTCGGGCACTTGTTTATGGATATCGCTGCTTTCCAGTGTTGCGGATATTTTAAGTCTTCTATCTTTCAGTCTACACGCATCCTGCAAAGTGTGATCAGGTTGCCTGTATTCTTTCTCCAGGATTCGTTCCTTTTATTCTTTTCTATTGAAATAGGTGGGCTTCACCGTGTCCTCTTGCTTCCCCTCCACTCCTCTTCTACCTTTCACCAGACTTCTCCACTTTCATTCTCTCCATCTGACTTTTCCCTCAGAGAGCCCCCACCCCCTAATCCTTAGCTCTGCCCCCCCTCCTAACATGCAGCTCGCCAAACGCACAGGTAGGCAGAAACAGACAAGACCAAACACAGAAAGGAAAGGGGGCCCGGCCCCGTTGGCCCACTCAACGCAGAATGCTTAAAGATCATAACATGGCAGCCGGCCCCGCACAGACGATTTCAAAGAAAATCAAACGTCTCCTTTCAAAACGCTCCATAGTGTCTACTGAGAGTACCTGCTCCCTTTCTTTGACTCTCTTTCTCTCCTGCTCCTCTCTTCCCATGAGTCTCCTTTTCCTTAAACTCTCCTTGCCGCATGTACACAAACTTACACGCGCTGCTTTAAAGGAAGTTTATAAAGCAAAAGTTAAGTTAAAAAAAAAAAAAAAAAACAATATGCAAAGAGAAAAGGACTACGCACTACCTTTCCCGCATTGAATAGGTGGAATATGAAATATAATAGCTCAAATGAACCTTTTGGTTGTACGCTCGTTATAGTTTACACAACCACACATGAACTTTTGTTTTTAGCTTTTATGCTGCAAATTGAAGGCAGTTAGCTAAATGTTTCCCGGTAGGATGATTCAGTTCAGAGCAATATGATTGTTTAACCAGCATTCTGGTATAAAGCAGGATTAGTGTTATGATACAAAGGATAAAAAATGGAAAAACTCTCCTCGTTTAATCTGTTTTGCAACTTTAGTCTCTGTCCTTACAACATATCAAAGTTAAAGTTTATAGCCATTAGCAAGTGATTATCTGAATTCTCTTTTTATGAAAAGAGGTAGCACTTGTATAAAATAGTGTTATTGTTTGTTTTGTTTGTTTGACAGAAAGCTGGCCTTTAATTCCAATAGCCTACTGTTTCTTCCATTTCAAATCTGGTTTTTGATGTGTGTTTGGCATCTTTATCTGGCTGGAACATCATTTCCAAGCGTAAACTGTCTGACCAAACAGTCAATCACCCCTCAGATGAAAGAAGACGGGTTATTCAGAAACAAAAGATATATTATCCATTTTTTTATCAGTTAAATTCAGTTTTTGAATGAATTTGGTTTAAAATGAGAAGCTTGACTCAGTCTTAAAAAGTCTGAAAAAGTTTTGAATTAGCTTTTAATTTTTCCAGCATTGTGTGTGGAGGAAAAAAAACAGTATTAATGATTTAAAGGATAAAACACTTGCTTCTTCATCTTTGTATTCCACATGCCCATTTGATTTTTAACATATAACCCATCATTATTTGACTTTGATTTGGACTTGGACTTTATTGTCATCCAACTGCACATTCATAATGTGAGCGAAACTTCACTGCAAGGCAAATGGAGAGAAACACAGAACAATAGAGGAACACTATAAATATAAGTATGTATGTATGTATGTCTATATATATATATATATATATATATATATATATATATATTATATATATATATATATATATATATATATATATATATATATATATATATATATATATATATACATAGAAATAGTGACATTTGTCACAATTTGAGTTCAGAGTGTTACGGAGTTTTGAAATGACGGATTTGGCTGAAGCCCATATACAATTGAGCAAACTTAATTATTTACATATTAAAACAACTGTCTTATAATTACAGGTCTTGTCTAACAGTTGTAGTGCAATCTTGTAAAATGTGACCTACAGAAATATTAGATAAAAGGGCATGTAAAAAAGCCTGAATGCTTTGCTCTTCACTCTTGGAGCTTATTGCCTGGAAGAATCCAAACCTAAAGCTGGAGCACTGGAGGACCTCCACTTTCACATGTCCCCATCATACTTCAGCATACCTTGGAAATTGCATTTAATTTTGCAAGCTGTTTATCCTTCTTCTTAATTCCAAGGTATTGCTACACCAGTGATTATAAGCTACTGACAAGGCCAAATAAAATGTAGATTTAAAGTCAACATCATTCAACCAAAAAGTGTCTGCTTGGCAAACAGAAATCCCTCAAAAGATAGTAAAACAATGTAAAAGTAGTATACATGTAGAATGAAACTAAATTTTCTGTTTCCATTTTGATAAATACACGTCGACAGTTATTTATATCCTTCATAATAATCAATGAAAAGATTGGCTGGCATTACAGCAATAAAACCCTTTTTCTAATTCCTAACCAGTTGTTGTTTTTCTGTTTTTGTTGGTATTTTGACAATTTATATTTGATGATGCCTTTCAGGTTTTTGATGTTGGGAGGCCCCCTAAACATCACCCTAATCTTTAGCTCCCTTCACATATTCTGTCAGATTTAAGTCAGGATTCAGGCCGGGTTACTCCAAAATATTGATATTACTTCCAGTCAGAGAAAACATATTTAAAAACTTACAATAGTAATTCAAAGCTAAATCTGCTGCTGGTATGAGTAATTTTCACCTTAACTGTTGCTTATGTTTAGGTTTTATAACGCCAACATCTTCAACTCATTATTGTTGCTGTTTGTGACACACATGCCTCATCTGCACTCCTCCTTGTAGCTTTGCCAGTGGCAGTGTTCATTACTGTGCCGGGCGCTAGTAGACCGTTTTCTGATGAAGTAAGAAGAATGACCTACTATCCTCTCATAGCTACTCTACTGATGCATCTGTGAACAAATCCGTTAGTTTTAACATCCAAGGCAAAAGTGAACCTGGAATCAGCTGTAACCGCTGTGTCCGGGTCAACAGCTAAGCAAGTTTAGTATCAACATGGACTTGCGGCGTTCCGACCAAAAAGAAAATCCCTACCACAACCCACATCTCCAAGCTTAAGTGAAAAGTTGCAACTGCCCTCAAGGATAACCTAAATGCCTTCAGGAAAGAGAAAAAAATGACAGTAAGACCAGACAAAATTGAGCTATCTGGCCATAATGGCAAAGTATGTTTGGACAAGTTAAGATAAGGCTTTCATACTTGAACCAAAACAAAATGCACCAACTGTCAAGCATGGCTGTGGAAGCATCATGCAGCGGGTCGGTTTTGCTGTCAGGGGTGTTGGTGCATTATAAAAACCTCAAATCAACAGCAGGCCAGTTGAACCACATTTGGGTGTTCAAGCAAGGCAATGATTTCAAACACATTTTTTTTTTCTCGAAGTTTTTGAATGGATAAAACAACAGGAATAGCCCCATGAATAGGGTCTGTATCTGAGGAAATAACTTATTTAGGTTAATTCTACTTTTTTCTGATAAGAACAGTGGTCAAATATCCAACTAGATTTATGCTAGAAGCTTGTTTATTATAAGTGTGTAGCTTCACTGCAACCTCCTAAAAGGGATTTAGGCTGAGTTGCAACAAATCTAACATAATTATTCAACTTCTGCATCCAAGTCTTACTAACTTGATTTACTTTTTTTAAGTCATTAAAGATCTAACAAGTCCTTAACCGATTAAAATATGCAGAAAACCTGTAAACACTCATTCTTGTGCTATCCTCAAGATCAGTAAATTAATTTTGCTGTTTAAGCCAATTAGCTAAAAAAATCTTTTATAATTGTTGCATTTCTGTATGCGGTTGACTCCCTCAAATTAAAGCCTGTGTATGTTTTGGAGCTGTGCTGGGGGAAGAATAAATGGGAGAAACAGCTTCATCTCACTCCCTCCATATATAGGCAACCACAGTTAATTTTAGACACTCGACTGAACACAAATTTCAGTTGGTTTCCATTTCAGGTTAAGGAGGAAGGAATATGAAACGGGGGGTGGGCGTGTATTTTGGGAGAAAGTGTGAAGTGTCTGGGGGACACATCTATGGGTAGAAGCAGACATCAGGCAAACTGCTGGACTTGTTGTCTTTGCCAGAGGGCCCAAACCCAAGGTCCCCCACCTCCTACCCCGCATCACACGTATCCTTGGCTCTGGCAACCTGCATCGCATCAGCCCAGGCTGCCAGAGGGTAAGAAGGAAAGATGGAAGAAGATAAAGAAAGTAGCAGCGATGGAAGGGAGGGAAGAGTGCCTGAATATCAGAGTGGAAGAGAAAACAGAAAAACAGAAACAAGCACGCTGCTGGAATCATTGTATGAAAAGGGGGGCAAATGGAAGAAGATGTAAAACCGAGGATTGAAAACCAAATGCAACAAACTAATGAAAACATACTGTGTGAGAGGGAATTCATTTGAGCTATTATCCTGTGAAAGATGGAGATAAATGACTCCCTGCTAAGTAGAGAGAAAATTCTCTGCAATGAGTATTCCCCATTCTCCCTCCATCATCCTCTGGAAACACGACTGCAGGTAGATGTTAGTGGCAGCTCACTCAGTGCCGTGTCAGCTTATTTTTTCTTTCACACCATGTTGGCAACATCTCTGCCAAATCATTTTACTGTTGAAGTCCCTAAATCTGATAATAGGGTGGAATGAAAACATTCCTGTGACCCCTGAGGGGGGGAAAAAGGCAGAGAGAAAGAAAAGAGAGAAAATACAGCAAGAAAAGGGAAATATCCAATGCAATTACTCCTGAATAGCCATGATCATTATTTCAAGGGTAGCTTCAAGGACACGTAACGCTTGCTATGTACGTCAAAAGTAAAGGTGCTGCTTATTCTTCTTTCCTTTTACACTATTCTGATGTTAGCTCTGCTGCAAGATGGGCAGAAGGCCATTTGAGCGACTGCTGTTGACTACATGATTAAAGCCAGAGAAGATTTGTTTGAAACGACTGACATTGCTAACAGATTTATAGACTTTGAAATTAAGGGGGAAAAAAAGGCTGTTTTTACACACGTTCGACATGTTCTTGTTGTGGATAAACTGGCTCCTAGTGTTTGCTGAGTGGGTGGTTTTGTCAATAGTTGTTTCTAGACCAGCAAACAACTAAGGTAAAATAGAAAGCTTTTATTGTGGATTCTCTTAATGTACAGTTTTCTTTAAAAAACAATCACTGTCCAAACCAAACTAACCAGGTCAATGGGCCTTTCTAATAGAAATGATGTTTCTTCATTGCAAACATTTTAAATAGCAGTAGCTACGTAAATATATTAAAGTAATAAAAAACCAGATGACCCAGCATTCATGGTTCTGTGGAAGTGGATTATTTGTTCATAATAAAAGCAATACGGAGTTCAGTCGGTGAGGTCATACATTTTGTATTTAAGGATATTGCTGGTTTTAATTGCATTTATCTGAAAGTCTGAGTAAAACTGGTTGTTCCAGAGATTGTTCGGACCTGTTAACAGTATAACAAAGATTATAATGTTAAAATCCCTTGTGAAAGTAACGTATAACACCTCCGTCAAAGACAAAGCCAACCTGCAACTAAATGGTTGTACCTCTACCACAGACCTGCATATCTGCCTTGTGTTTCTATGGTGTACGAAGATAGAAAGTCACATCTCTCGCATGCTCAATCTCATTAACAGCTAAACAATTAATTAAGGTGAAATTAAAAATTTAAAATGCTAAAGATTTATTGCCATGGTCGAGAGATTTTATAGTCATTTAATATTTGTAAAAGTAAAAAAGACCTTTCGTATTATCCTTCCTCCGTAAAAAGCTTCATACTTCATATTTCATATGAAGTATTAATGCATTGCTCCTGGAGGTTGTTGATTGTGCTGAAGTGGTTTTATTGAGCGGTTTGTTCAGGACAAAAACTGAAATCCGTCTTTCGTTGGCTCTGTTTTCCCAGCTGAGAGAAACGGACGCCAATCTGGGCAAGAGTTCCCGCATCCTCACCGGCATGCTGAGAAGGTAAGAAGCAGGTAGGGACCCTGTTTCTGCCTCTTTCTCTGTGTATTGTGTCTAAGTAGTTTGCGAGCCGTTGGTGAATAAAAAAAAAACCATTTTACTAATAATCAGAAAAGCTATAGCAAATTACTTAAAGACAATGTGTAGTAAGGGAAAATTGGGAGTTTCTTTCTTCACCTCTTTCTGTCTTTCTTTCTACAGTATATTTCTACAGGTGGATCTCAATATAAAGAGATATATCAGCAAAGTTATAATTAGCTCTTTTCTCTCCAAAACAATATTTTCATTTATGTAGATGCTTCTATCTTTGTGAATCGTTCAGATTAGACAAATTACTGAGGGTAAACCACAGAAAGAAATATGTGCAGTTTGATGGAGTCGTGGCTCAGGTCTAATGAGAGCAACCCCGTAAACGATCCAGCTAACAAAAGAGCCGGAGACAAGTGTGCACTGCACATGTCTTTTCTTCCTTTTCTTTGTTCTTCTCAAATCCAACTTCCACTCTTTGTTTCTCTGACTTTCTGCTTCATGCACAAAGCAGCCCCCCAACAAACGGCACAAGTGCAAGCATTCAGACGCAGACATATCAATTGGCCTTGCATTATCTCGTGCACACCCCTCCTTATACAAACACGCATGGAGACACACGCGACCGCAGTTAATATCTTGTCACATCTCCATTTCATAAAGTGCTGGTGTGCTTAGCTCTGAACCGTGACGCCACACTTTTGTTTCTTCCTCTCTGTTGTGTTTTTTTTTTTTTATCCTCTCTCCTCCTTGCCCGTTGTGGATTTTGATTAAGAGTAATATGTAAATGACACCGACTAAATGTAAAATCCCGGGGCAGGAAGGATGTGCCAATTGAAATAGATGCTTCAGTACCCTTAGACAATTTGCCGGGTGGCTCACGGGGCGACCGGCACCAAGTAGGGAGGGACAGGCCTGAGAGGGGCTGGGACGCCGACTGTAACCAATATTTCTGCATATGTCTCCATTTTGTCAAGTCTGATTATGTGCAGAGGAGTGGGGAGGGGTCACCTCGCCTGGCTTGTCACCCAAAGCTGTCCAGAAATCATTCATCATTCCCTCCCCCTCCTTCTCTTCTCCCCTCCACCCTCTCTGGAGCTGAAGTAAATAACACGCACTTATTTCAATATTATCATATTAATGTTAAAGTTCAGCTGTCACCTAATGGGAAGACTTAATCAGACGTAGCATTTTAAGAGGCATGCCCCCCCTCCCTCGGTGTGCCTCGGCTCCTCTGGTTAGTGCCTTGCTGAAATCAGGATTTATGAGGGCTCTGCAGGCTGAGGCCCTGACTGCAAACCTCTCCTACTGCTCGCATTTCTTTGCTGTTTGCATAAAAGAAAAGAGTTTTATGTTAAACATGAAGTCTGGAGTCATTTAGAACCAGAGATGCAGAACTGGAGCAGAAATGATGTCCAGGATGCGGATGCCTGAATGATTCCCCCCCCCCGCGTCTGCTATACTTTAGCAAAGTGTTTCCAGTTGTTGATTAATTGTATTTTTGTTTTTGATGTCACTGGCTTTGTCACCCTGCATTAATTGGAAAGGCAACAGAAGAAGTTGAGTTTATAAAAGCCTTTTACAAATATGTAAGCTTTTCCCAGTGATACAAACGTAGAGGTGGGCTCAAGTATTTGTATTTTTTTATTTATTTTTTTTGCTGTTGCAGATTTTCAACTCAGGAGCATTGGACAATTACTTTCTAATATTAACACTTACGCATTTCATATTGTTCTGCAGTAAACTGAATGGAAGTAAACAAATAAGCAGCAGCGTTAATTTATTGTAAAAGGTCAGTTATTGTAGCTCTCATCAAGGCCAGACTGAAGTGCATATGTGGAGTGATTTTTGTTGTCAGCCACTGGATATAAAAGATGTCCCTTTATATTGCTGATGTGGTACACTATAACTAGCACCGCTGTTCAAAATGTACTTTAGGTCTTATGACTGTCACCCCTGCTGAGAAACAATTATTCACTCATTAAGCCTGCAGCCTTGGTTCAAGAAAGCCAATTAACTTTAAGACTCTGTGAATATCACTTATTGTAAGGAACATTCGGAAACACGTTCGTCCTGAGAAGCTGTTGTTTTGTTCGAAAATAAGATGTTACAACTTTCAAACTGGGAAACGCATCTCCACCAGTGAGGATAATTGGTATAAAACACTAGATTTGGTTCTGTTAATTGGGTTGGAACCAGTCCCACAAATATAGACGCCGTTTATGTTATCTGTCCTTACCAAACTTCTTAAATCCATGGTTTTTGCATTGTTAAAAATGTAATATTGTGGAATAGCTTCTGCTCTACCTGTAATGTAAAACATATCTTGTAAAATTCAAGTAAATATATTCCAATGTGTCAGAGAAAAAAAATGATGAAAACATCAGAGGTCCAGTAACCTGGTTGTATAATTGCGCACATCCCTAAGACAATACTTTGTTGACATTAATCAGTTTTCACATGTGCCATTACTCTCAGAGAATCTGACTGAGATTTACCAGAAGTAAAAATCACCTGTCCTACCAGGATGTTTTCATGTGCATCCTAGAGTCACAGTTTAGAAGAAGTTACAGAGGATCAAAATGTTCTCATTGAACAAAAGTATCAGTCAGGAGAAGACTGTCATACAGAATTTATTTTAGCACCTTAACCTGAAGACATTTTGTCAGATTGCAACCACAAAATGTGTTTATTTTTCTCGGGATTTTATTTGATATAATCCAAAGATTTGAAAATTACACTTTTTTGTGTTAATTTTACAAATAAAAATCTGAAAATTGTGCCACACATCTTTATTCTGCCCCCTGAGACATTACTTTGCCCCCTGAGACATTACTTTACAGAACCTACTTCCTCCATTGGTGTTTGTCTACACCAGCTTTGCACATCTGACATTTCTATCCATTGCAGAATAGCTCAAGGTGAGTCTGACTGATCAGAGAAAATTTATATTTTTGGCCAAAATGCAAAATGCTATGTGTGGCAGAGAACTACCACAGCACATCAATATGAACACACCATCCCCACTGCGAAATATGGTGGTGTCAGCATCATGCTCTGGGGGAGCTTCTCTTCAGAAGGGAAAATGGATGGAGCCAAATATCTTAGAAAAAAAAACACTGCTGTGAAGGTTCACCTTCCAGCAGGACAACAACCCTAAACATAAGGCCAGGGCTACAATAGAATGGTTTAAAACAAAACATACTCTTGTGTTAGAATGGCCCAGTCAAAGTCCAGACCTAAACCAAATTCTGTGGTAAGATCTGAAAACTGCTGTTTACAAACCCTCTCCATCTTATCTGACTGCAAAGAAGAATGGGCAAAAATTTCACTCACCAGATGTGTAGAGCCGGTAGAGACATACCCTAAAAGACTTGCAGCTGGGATTGCATCAAAAGGGGTTTGCACAAAGTATTAACGCAGGCGGGCTTGAATACTTTTGCACAATGCTCTTTTAATTTTTTTATTTATAAAAAAGAAAAAAAAAGAAATCATGTATAATTTACTTTCTTCTTCATAGATATATATCACATTGTGTTGTTCCTTTACATAATATTTCAATAAAATATATTTATTTCTGTGGTTTTAATGTGACAATATGCTGAAAAATTCGAGGGGTATGAATACTTGTGCAAGCCACTGTATGTTTGGACGAAAACAAACTTGAACTAGAAAGTTGAAGTTGAAGAGGCATTCTCTGTTTATGCATGACAGAAACCCAAAGCTAGCTGTCTGCTGTTCCTGATTAAAAAAGGCCATAGCCTCGACTGAGGCCTCTTCTTTTCTCTGTGACATGTTGACACCGAGGCTTTCATAAATACAAGATGACTCTCTGACAACAGCAAAATCCTTCCAGCTGATTTACTGAACACCTCAAGCATTTCACCCACCTACGGTCAGAACATTTGGGAAGGGGATGCAGCTCCACACCCAGGCAGGACCGCTGAGGCTTCTGGCAACTTCACGGAAGCATGGGGGTGGGGTGGGGGGGTTACAGTGAAGGGCAATGAAGCAGCAAAAGGGGAATGAGGGGGAAGAGGATGTATATTTTGAAGCTGAGGGGTTGTCTGCTCTCACTGGCAGCTGATCCCACATGCAGGTGGTCGACTCAGTCGCCAGGCAGATCAAAAAGTCAAGGCCCCGGGTGGACCTGCCTTTGAAATGGGAATGGGGTCTAGATATCAGACAGAAAACATAAGCAAGCTCCCAGCCACAGAACAGCTCCATATTCATGGCTGGGACTGGCAGTAGCGTTGGGCAGGCAGGCTGGACAGAGCTCCAGTCTTTAGTGGAGGACTTGTGTTCATTCTGAGCACTGATGAAGATATCAGCCCTTAGGATGATGCTTACAAGCTAGTGCTGCACTGTTACCTAATCATCAACTTCCTTTCTTCTGCTTCCATTTTGGGTGGTCATGATCTCCGCTTTGATTTTACATAGCAGATCCATGTTACAAATTCAGCAAAAACGTGAAGGCAACTGAAAACAAACACGGGTCACAGAACAGCATATAAAGAGGAAAACATTTGGTTTTAGTTTTAGTTAAATCCGTGTCTGGTCACATTGTGAAAATATCTTTATCAGCCAGATAGTCATTTTTTACAAGTCCAAGTCAAGTCTCAATTGTTTTTCTCCAAGTCAATTTTCAAATTTCTATTAGCTCAAAGTAACAATCTCTCATCAAATACGTACTATCTCATCTGCCCGTAAGACCAAATGTATCTGGTTATGTATTAAATCATGCATTTTCTAAATTTAACATGAGCATTAAACGGTTATCTTTATAGGAGTATTTAATTCAATAGGTGTTATGAACTGCTGGACACTTTTAATATTAATATGGGGTATTGCTTATCTCAGAAGTATAAATATGCATTTGTTTTTTCAAAGAAAGAAGTAGAAAGGATCCTTATCTTTCTCCTCATCCACTACCCTCGTCACCTGGCTGGAGGAAATAAAGACATGGATGAGTCAAAACTTTATCCAATTAAACAAAGCCGAAGCCATATTACTCTTCCTCAGGTCCGATCATCTTCCATAACCGCCATCTCTCTTTCCAGTCACGTCATCCCTCTCTTTTAGCGCCAGCCTTGTGTGAGACTGGACCCTCACCTGTCATTTGATAATTACATCGATCATCTTTTTAAAACTTTTTTCTTCCACCTTTAGAATATCTCCAAACTCAGTCCTTCTCTCAGTTTCACTGATATTGAAAAACTGGCCGATACCTTTTTCTCCTTTATTGGTTTAATGTATTTTTATTTATGGATGGATGGATGGATGGATGGATGGATGGATGGATGGATGGATAATTAGTGAATTATTGAAACACCTGTTAGTCAGACTTGTGAATAAATCAAACAAAAAGGCTTTTATTTAGAATAACTAAGAATGTTCTTTCTTAGTCTGAGGATTTTCAAGATTAGGAAAACATGTTTTAAACTTACATTACAAACCTTTGTCTAAATAGTAAAAGTTTTAAGGCACAGTGTGCCGTAATGGTTGCTCTTTGAACTGCTGGACTGGAGATTATTAATTATAATCTATAATGGCTGATATTAAGTAAAAGCAAGATAGCTTCGGGAAAACCAGACATCAGTTAAACGAAGTACACGCTTCAAATCGATGTTAAATCTCATCTTTGAGATTGCAAATCCATGTCAAGTCTCATGTCTTTGTTTTTTAGACTTAAGTGCAGTTGTAGTCAAAGTCTCAGACCCAGGGTCCCTTCATTAGTTTAATTTAGAACAAATCAATGGCAAATAGTGAAAGCAATGCATTTACATAGCATTATTTCAGTCATACTGAGCCCTCGAAATGCTTTACACTGGAGTCACCCATTCGCATGTTTGCATTGGGGTGCCTGGGATTTGCAATTTACAGATTACAAGATAACTAGTCTCCCCACTGAGCCACAGTGGCCCCAAAGATGACTTTGTAAATCAATGCGTGTAGCAATAAGGTGGTTTACAACCATTTAAAAAGCACCCACCAATATTTGCACATACAAAAGAATTCCACACTTATTCACATATTTTGTTGGAGTATTAAAGCATTCGATGTTATTTTCTTTAAAGTAAGAGTTGCTTGGCCTATTTAGCATTTTATTTTACTTTGTATTACACCTGAACACATCATAGCAGCCATTTTCTTTGTCCCAAGTGTGGCAAACCATTCCCAGTGGATCTCCATCTCTCTGATCTCCTGTCTGTGTTGCTGCCACAGTAATTCAATGTAATACATTTGAACACGTCCGCTTTGGTTTGCAATTTGTTCATCCTGGCATCCCTTCCACAGTACGCACAAACCTTTTCCTGCTTCTCCCCACTTATGGTTTTATCCCTCTGGGTGAGTCCCACCTCCGCCCTTTTCCGTGTTCTCATCTCGGGAGACATTCTGTTCATGTTTGAGTTTTTAATGTCCAGTTTGCTTTTATTTTGGCAAAGGAGCACAGTAGCAAAGTTTGAAGCGTGCGTGCCCCTTTGGCACCGCTCAGATTAACTTTATAGTTCATATCAAGGTGAACGCAGCTGTTGTCTGATATGCGAAGAGAAACGAGGATGGCATGCTATTAGCTATTAGATAGAGGGGATTTTTGTTTGTTTGTTTATGGTGATTGATGATTGAAGTTCAGGAAGGGTCTGATCATTATTGTTGTAAAGCTGTTTGTGTTTTCTTTGTGGGGCATTCTGGTGAAGTCGTTGCTGTATTTTGCTTTGGTGTTTCTCATCACACAAAAAAAGAGTTAAAAAAGGATTATTTAGAAAAAAAATCCAAGCTATAATCTACACAATCAGGGGAAGACCGCTGTCTTGACAGTTGTCCGGCGGTCTCCGCACGAATGGTAAGCCACAATAGGTTGCTATAGAGACTGGCTTTTCAGAACAAAAGTATTATAACTGCAGGCGTCTTTTTTCTCATTTTCGTTCTTATTAATTTGAATGGGGACGCACCCTAAGTATAAACAAATACTATAATATTTATAGCCTTTGTTAATTTGCAGTGCATGCTCAGATTACCCTTTAACAAAAGTTTAACAGGTTAATAAACTATAAAACAGCATAGCAAGATAACTTGTCATATAGACATTATACTGAACATAAATCTTAAAATGACCTTAAAAAAGACCAAAATTAACTAAAGGACTATCATGGGCTGGATGCTAATCATGTCTAGTGCACTCATCTTCTTTGAGAAACTGCTTTAGTCTTAATATGAAAATGATCCATCCTGGAATCAGTTTCTAGTTCTCAGGTAAAGAGGAGATCTTATCACCTCGCATAGAAAAGCCCGTTTCATCAAAAGGTTTTATGAAAACACCACTGTCAGACCCAAAACCACTCTAGGGCCCCGCAGTTTGGAACTATTTCTTGGTTTGTGAATGATGTTACTGGTAACACATGGGCAGAGGAAGACCTATCCAAGTTCTCTCCTAGTTTACAACCATGCATAGACTAATAAACAATAAATAATTTGTCAACTTGTCCATGTAGTTTGCTATAGGCTTAGATCAGGGCTAGAGGAAGGACTTAGGTTAGGTCTAGATATCTGGGTTTGGTTTCCATGTTGTGACATGAAGGTAGAGCATTTATTAACTGCAAAATTGCTAAGAGTGGTGCCTAGTTGGATACTTATTGTTCAAAATGCTGTAATCAAGTATATTCCATCAAGTATATTGATGGGAAAATGAGTAGAAGAGGAAAAAGATGCACAAGCAGCAGGGAAAGCTACAGCCTTGGCAAGATTGTGAAGAAAAGCTAATTCAAAAGTTTCAGTTGTTCTTTAAAGACACCTTTTACTCCCAATTTATAAGACTTGCCCTTTGAAGTCCTATCTTTTCGTTGACGTCACTGTGTGTGTTTTAAACTGCGTTGAAGGTTCCTGATACTGAGACATTTGTATTCCTTTACCAGGTCGTCTCTGATTTGAAGCAGCCAGGTGATGTCTTGGAAAGCAGTTAAAATAATTCTAACTTGCTAGCAAGGAGGCAGGCTTTAAAACCCAGCTGCCAAAAGGGGGTCAGCATTCCCTGGCGCTCTTATTTTGGGGTTCGCCGGCTGAAAAGTTTGGGAACCCCAACACGAACATGCGTTTCAGCTGGCGGATATTCCCTATTCATTCATCCTTTATTTTTTGCTGTTACGTAATATTAAAATATTCTGAAAAAAAAAAAACATTTTTGGCAAGTTTGTTTAAGTTTTCAATGATATTCAAATATCTTTATATGTACCTATACCCATGCTTTGTCAAAGTGGTATAACAAAACTTTCTTGAAGAAATATGGCTGAATACCAATGTAAGCGATGCTTAGAGCTTATGTGGCCTTATGCATAAGGCATCAAAGGGGAAAAACTTCACTAACAAGTTTATGTTTATTAACTGTTTCGGCTTTAAATGTCAGATAAGTGTGCCGTCTTCTGATAGATACTACCCTTATTTTTCCTCTGTGACTGTGGCCACAGGCTGCTGCAGGGACAATGACAGGGTGCGCCTCAGCCTCATTATTCACTTCACCAGGGTCAAACAAGCACCGCTGCTTACGGTTTCTCTTTCTCACTCCCCTTTCTGCTCCATCGCTGTCTTTTTCTCTCTTTCTACACCTCGCCCATTAGAGAGTGCTGATGGGACGTTTTTTTGCAGGAAGAAAAAGATGCACACAAGACTGAGCTGTGGAGTAAGGGGTTGTTGACACAAGCAAAGATGTGTTGTTGTTTTATATAAGGCATGCATTAGTCTGTTGAGGATGGATTTGCTTCACTGACTGGCAAAGCCCCCTTTTCCCGATTCATCTCTTATTTTACGTTGTGTTTATTGTGAGCATCCTATGTGTTTTACAAGGCTGCAAGTGAGTGCAACAAAGCATTACTTCAAATTCCACCTTTGTAAAAACCCTAGAATTTGAGATGGACAACAAACTTTGAAGACAGTACAAAATATTTGCTCTACCCCATTCAAGGCAATTGGCATTTCAAGTTAAAGGACAGCAAGCAGAAACTTTTCGGCATATCTTGAGTTAGACTGTTTTATTGGTACAAGTAGCTCCCAGCTTGTCCAGGAACTCGTCTTCAAAGCTGAGTCTCAACATTTAAACAAAAAAAAAAAAGAGCAGTCTTTGCACCATCACTCCTCTAAATGCTCTGGGGTCATCTCACCGCCGACATGGAGGTGATGCTTCGTTGGACCTCGCTCACGCCATCCGAACCGATGGAACTTCTATATATTTCCCCCACCGCTCCTTTAACCCTGACAGACTGTCGTTCTGACGAGATGACTGGAGATCAGTGGCGCTCTCATCCCTTGAAGTGGCTCCAGGTGTCACTCCAAGGGTACCCGCCCTTTTTGATCTGCCGTCAAGCGCCTGTCGGGCCACGGCACCCTCTGATTTCCCCGTCAGAAGGGAAAGAGGCTTTCCTGTCCAAAAGTTCCACCTCTTACTTTTGAGTGATGGGAAGGGTGAGGAATTGGCAGATGCGGAGCTCATCGTCCCCATAATAATTTGGGGAGCTGAGCTGTTTCCACGTGTAGATATTTCCTAGCGCTTGTTTAGCAGTTATAGGGAATCCTCTTGACATCCATAACCCATGGGAGAATTGTATAGGAATGATCCTGATTTGATATGCCAAGCCCTTGACAGTCCACAGAACAGAAAAAAAAAGCAAAATAAACATCAGATGAAACCAAAACATCCTCAACGATCATGCTGTGGGCCTTGTCTTGAGAACAAAAAGCATCCTCTCAGACATCTTCAGATGCTGTCCAAAGGAGGTCCCTGTTATTACTGAGGTGCTGCACAAACAAAGAGGAAAGATAAAACAAAATGGAGGAATGGAAGTGTATATCTTCTCGGCGAACATAGATGCCGGTTTCCTTCCTGCCTTTTGTTTTATTATATCCCTTATGTTATCCCCCTCCTACTGTGAGCTTCTGTAGAAATTACAGGTGAGCTCTCAGTCTGTTGCAGGCCCAGCCTTTCGTCTAGAGAGAAAGAGGGAAAAGATAGTGGGTATAAGTGGGGAGGGGGGGTGGGGGGGGGGGGGGTACTGAGAAGGAGAGGAAGAAGAGATTTGTGCTTTTGCAGTAGAGCTGTGTTGTTTGTTGAGCGCACCCTTCCCTTTGTCTGTCTGGCGATAACTTATTCAGCACAGGACCATTCATCCAGGGGTTGAGCGCAGGCGTCCGTCAAGACAGAAAATAATGAGGCGACAGCAACACAGAGGATAGCTTTCACCCTCTGCATAACCCTCCCCGCTTTCTCCATCTCCTTCTCCTAGCCTCCCATTATCAGCCGATTTAAATAGGTAATAGGGGGTCTTCTCCAGGACATTTTGAAGCAATTAGAACCTATCACATTGTCTGTTCTTTGACTCCGTTTTCCTCCCAGCATGCCATCGTGGTTACTTCTGGGCATGCTTTTGCCACCGCTTCCAGGAATTTTGTGGAATGCCGCTGCATCAATAAAAGCCTGTTTTTGTGTAAAGAGGAAAAAAAGGAGCTGCTCTGTTGTACATAGTTTGGCAATTGTGTCACACCGGTTATTTACTGTGACAATATATGTTACTTTTGCTGTAATAATGTTTGTATGTACAGTAGATATATAAAATCTAGACACGCCAGTTAAAATGCTTTGTGCTTGTGATTTAAAAGTGAGAGCATATATCCATTCAAACCATAACTACCATTAATCTGACATAAAATATGCACTTGTCTGCCTTCACACATGAGGTACACCACTTTCTTAATCCATAAGGTTGAGGCTGAAGTTGAGACTCTAACCGCCTCAACTTTTTTGGGAAGGCTTTTTACAGTTTGTATAAGACTGTTTAAGATAATTTTTTGACTATACTAGAATTACATTTGTGTGGTCAGACACTGATGTTGGAGGAGATGTTCTTGTGGACTATGCTGTCTGCACGGGGGCACAGTTATGTTTCAGTTGGAAGGGCCTGTCCCAAAAACTACTCCCACAAAGCTTAAGATCCTGATTGTCTTGCTGTGTGGAAGCTTTACAAATTCCTTTCACTGGAATCAGAGGGCCTAACCCAATGAAAAAAACTCCTCCACACTGTAATCTCCTCTACACCAAACTTTACACTTGGTACATTGCAGTCAGTTGAGTGCCATTCACCTGGCAACAGGCCAATCCAGATGTGTCCGTCATCATCCGTGAGAAAATCCTTTGAGCAGAATATTGTATGTCCTGTACAGTATAACAAACAATCCGTAAGGGAGAAAATATAAAAATTTAAAGCTGCAACTCTCAAACATTGTCCAAATCAATCAAAATTGGATGGTATCCATTGTCTACAGACCTCCTTAGGGGGTAGTTTCTGAGTGGTAAATTGACGTTACCGACATCATAGCTATCACTGGTTAGAGTTCAAAATGGTAACAAATGCTACACTATTGATCAATGCTTTCAATGCTCACGATTCCAACTTCTGAGTCTGACTCGTTACGGGGGTGACGGGGCATGTCTCTGACTGAGATGCTATTATACCCGAACATGGGGCTATGATGATGAAAGCATGTACCGTTTGAACCAATAGGAACGTTCTCCTTTAATAGCCACCATTCAACCCTAAGAGGGCAGCCCTAAGGTGGTTTTAAGACAAATATGGCAGAAATAAGCAAGTTAACATGAAAATGTAAACAGTAACATTAGAGTAGCACCCTAGGCCCAGTTTATACAGTTTATCTACAATAAAAGTTGATTTTGGGGTGAGTTACACTTTTAGCAGCTACTTGGCTAACAACCTAACAGTAGTTTGTGGAGCTTAAAGACCATTACTAGCTTTAAAAACCCGTCTCCCCACACTGTGATGACCTCTACTGACTCTCATGTAGGTTTGAAAACCCGCTATTCAAACCTCACTCCCACACAAAAAGACTATTTTCCCCCATCAGCAACAACTCTATAGCCCCCTCCCATCTCACAACTGATCACCTGCCTGCACTTAAGATCACTGAGGAAAAGGTACATATGCTCTTTCGCCATCTGAAGACCAGGAAAACTCAATGATCTAATGGTATTTCCCCCCTTCTGCCTCAAAGCCTGCCCTGACCAACTGGCCACATTCTCACTCAGATCGTCTGCAGGTCTATGGAAATGTGTGAGGTTCTTTCCAGCCTCAAAAGTTCCACCGTCTTCTTAGTCCCAAAGAAACTCACTGTGCACATGTACAATGACAATAAACGCCTTGCGTTGAGGCTGCATTGAGTTGATTTGAGTTGCTGGTAATTGTTCTACGCTGCCATTAGTCAGTCTGTTCCGGTGTTCGTCCATCACTGGAATGGTTTGGCTCGTCCACAAAACAGGACAGGTCCAGACTGCAACGAATGATTAGGTCTGCAGAGAGAATCATCAGGGTTGACCTTCCCTGCATCCAGAACCTATACACATCTAGGAAATAGGAAAATAGGAGCTATCATCTATGCAGACGCCACACATCCTGGACACAAATGGTTTAGACTTTTACGTTCAGGTCGGCAATACAGATCACTATTCATTAAACCAGCTGCCACATATACAGCTTCTTCCCACTGCCTGTTGATCTGATGAACACAATAAACCCCCTTACAGCCTGAACAATCAGGTACATTACTGTCAAATAAAATATGCATATTTGCAGTGTCACAACCTTCCCTTTTTTCATTTATTTACAGCTAAAATGGCTTTACATGCAGACACATACTGCTCCACTTATCCTTATTTTTTATTTCCTCTAAAGTTTATATGTTTATACTCATGGCCTGTTTGCTGTGAACGCTTGAAATTGAAGTCAGATTCCTTGTTTGTGAACACAATCTTGACCAATAAAGCTGATTCGAAGTGTGATTCAAGCAGTTTTTTATGGGGAAAATCCAGTTGTTTGCAGAAAGCTACATGGTTAATTCACCTTTTACGGTTATTGATGTTTCTCTTCATGTACTCCTTTTCCAGGGTGCAAATGTTTAAAAATTTAGAAATGCTCAAATTTTTACTTGTCGTAATATTTTCTTCTCGCTCATCAATCATTTACTGCGCCTCTGCATGTCTGTTTCTCATCCTAACAGCCCCCCAGGATGGTGCAATGAAACAAAGGCAGAACATCGTTGCCATGTTGTTGATGGCATGAAAGATCTCCTTTATCACAACAGGGCAAAACAAAGAAAACAGAATAATTTTTTCTTTAAGAAAGTTTAAAGGTTGAAAGGAAAGAAATTTGTAGACAACGGGAGATCCCATCAAAATACTTTAACATCACATTGGTCCCTTTTTTCTTAGCAAAACAGCTTCTAACCTTGAACGCTTTTATACAAAACACAAAAATAGGATTTATATTGTATTTTGTGTTTCAATACCAAAGCCTGGAAGGCAAAAGGCCAGATCCACCCATCCCTTAGTGTGGTTTGGTGGTGTTGTGAGGGGCATTCCACATTGCCTAAAACACAAGTTTTTATTTAACAAATACTAAAAAAAAACTGCTTTCAAAATATCTTATTTGCCAAAATCCAATCTTCAAATTCATTCCCAATATTGTTTGAATTCTTTCTATTGTCATATAAAATTGTAGTGATTCATTCTTGACAGAAGTGTCACAGATTTAAAAAGAAATACGGGAAAAGAAAGGAATAACTGAATCGAAGAGTGATGCTTTGCCTTTTTGTTATTGATTCACATCCTCATTGTTGTTTTATTCAACAGATTTTACTACTTTGTGAAAATGAAAGATGCCATTCCTTTCTGGCATTTTTAAAGAACCACTCAAAATATGAATGGACTCTTGTTCTCTTTCTTGTTTGTTCAGTTTTTTATGTTTTTTTTTCCTCAGTTGCAAATTGGGCTTTTAATATATGCCAACATTTTAAACAGGTAATCATGCAGTGGTGGCTTTTCCAAGTCCCGAATATGTAATCGCTACACAAAAACTGAAAGTAATTCAAATTATGGCAAAAAAAGAATTATCCAACTATTGTTATTTCTTGCACAAAGTTTCGTCAGGATTTGCTTAAGCAGCTGTTTCTGTGAGAAGGTGTCGGATAGTACAGCAGTATGAAAATGTTTTTTTGTAAGGCATCTTTACCTATTTCCTTATATTTGGTGCAGATTTACATTGGCTCAAAAATAATCTGATAAAACAGTTTCTAACCCATACCCAGAATTCCCCATCCAGTTTGTTTGGTCCTTTGCCTGTTTTTTTTAACTATGTAATTATGTTGATTCTTGAAAAATCAATCTTTTTTAACTCTGCCCCTACCTTTCCAATGCCTACTGATAGTAAGAGGTGGTCCGAAAAAATACATAAGTATTTTTTTTTATTAATTACTCTAATGAACAGGTTAAACAATTAACTCAGGGATGACCACTGTCCTGTATATTAAATGTTTAATATACATTATTTAAAGCTGGTAATCCACCTAAACCTTGTCTTTGTAAAAATTTTTTTTTTTCAAACGATGACTTTATAATTGGGTTAGGGTTGGAATAGAGTGGCCTTATCACATATTATGTCTGTAAAAATAAATAATTAACAATAGCATATATTCATTTTCAATAAAACAATATACGCCAACCATTCATCCTGATAGTGTTTACTTAGTCCTTTTTGAACCCGAAAAGAATTTTGCAACAGCCGCGATCAGCAGACATAAACATTGTTTTGCCATCTGCCGGCAGTACTGCAGGCCTATCAGAAACCAAGATGGCAACAATTGACGCAGCTACTGTAGGAGCCAGTTGACCATCCTGCAATGTCTCGCAGTAAGGTGACTGCTCAGTGCGGTTGAAGACCAACCCGATCTAAAGGGTTAGGGTTACTTAACCTCTTGGACGATGCTGCCTCCATTGCTGCTTCTTGTTTATTCATTGTGAGCATTCATCACAAGCGATCTTGTCATATACAAAAAAAAAACTTTGTTACTTACAAATAACAAAAACATGGTGTAAAACACAGAAATAAGATATGAAAACTCTACAGGGCGCAATAATTTAATCAGAAAATCTTTGTATTGAGTGAATCGCGTAGAGATTCATAAAATAACTGAGCCCCTTCAAGGGTTTCATTAAAAATTTCCACTGGTTTGTTTAAAGTTAAGTAAGGCCTTAGACTTTGATTTGTAAATGTCTTTCACAGGCAGGCAAAATGATATTTAGTGATGTAGTATCTGACTTTATTTTTTCCAATGTATGGAAATAGTGTATGACAGAATGGATTTATGTTTTTCTGTGCCTTAATCGTGGCTACAAGAGAGGTGCAACATAAAAGGATTGAAGATTAAAGTTGATATAATTTTTCAGGTGTTACTAAACTCAAAAAACTGGATGTCCAAGTCTGTGTAGTTATGTGAGAGTGACTCTGTTGTCAAAAGCGGCTGATAGATTTGTTAAAGTCAAGTGCATTGCATGCTGAAGCTGTTGGCCTGGCTCGGGTTTTTTGGGGAGTGTACCAGCATTGCACTGCTGGTAATGACAGGTTCCATGTTGCCCGTGGCTTGTGGCCCATTCCTCTGTTTGTTTGGAGAGTGGTGCTCGGCCGTGAAGTGCTGGCCCAGCTGGCAGAGGCTCCGTGCCCCATTGGCCCCAACGGCTGGCTTCTTTTTGGACCACACTAGCCAGGCAGACTGGCATTCAGGAGGCTATGGGGAAAAGGCACAGGGGAAGGGAGGGTGTGACTGAGGGATGGGAGCTGTTGGCTGTGCACCTTGGTGCTAGATCAGGCCCGCCGCCAGCTCCAGAGAAGATTTCCTTGCTCACACCACAATCTTCCCGTCTCTTTGGCGACAGGGATCACAGTTTGCACCTTAAGGGTCAACATCATCCCATTGTGATCTGTCTCAGCATGACGATCCGTGCTCACAGCACTGAAACCCCTTTAAAGAAATCTTTTTATTTGTCTTCTTTTGTAAGGTAACACTGTTTTTTGTGGACAGCAAATCCATTAAAAATGTGTGGTTTTGTGAGCAATTTTATTTTACCCACTTTAACATCCTCTTTTCTTATTTTCTTATGAAAATTAACTATTAGGTCTTTTAAAATATGCAAAACAGCAAATGTGATTAGAATTTGCAGATGCTAGATGACAATAGTCAATATAAAAAGACATAATTAAAAAGTTCTTATACATAAATGGAAATTAGTTTACAAATAATAAATTCCTGGTATCTAATTTGTCAGAAGTAACTATTTTTTACAACTTGCTAACACCAAGCAAGATCAAATTATATGTAATGCAATGTTCTCCATTTCTACTCCCTAAACATCAACCTATCTCTAGCCCAAACTTGTCACCTTCCCAATTTAAAAAAAATGAAAACAGTGGGACTCCTGGCCCTGTCTGTTGGTAGAGATGCTTTTACACTAAACTAAGTCAACTGCACAGAGGTACAGTGACAACAAATATTGCTTTTACGTCTTTGTAAGAACAGATTCTAAATGTTAATATTTAGTGATTTTTTTTTTTTGTTTGTTTTTTATTTAGATTGATTTTCTGAGAAAGATATCATGACCCTACTTTTGTTGGTTGGTCTTAATCCCAACTTTGAGAACCACTGCTCTGCATATATGGCCTTTTTGACTACCAGTAGACTCCATCATTGCTACACGTTTATGTATAAGGCAATTCTAGGTCTTCTTCCAATCTGTGTAAAATAATAATAAAAAAAAGCACCAAGAAAAACTCTTTGCGTTCCAATGACCGGTACTTGCTCTCTGTCCCGAAAGTTCACACTGAACTTGGAAAAAAGGCTTTTGCCTGCTTAGCTCCCACAACTTGGAACACTCTGCAAAATGTCTTGCAGCTTAACAGCTTGTTCTCCCTGAATGCTTTTAAATTAGATTGATGGTCTTTTTGATTCTTTCTGATGTAACATTTTGCAGTTTTCGTTGTGGATGTTATTTGTATAGGATGTTTTACATGTAATATTTTGTAACTTTTTTTATTTGTCTTTTTTTTTTGCCTGGTCTCCCTTGAAGATTATTAATCTCAATGGGGAGTTTCCTGTTTAAATAAAGGACATCCTAGTTGCTATCAGAGATACAGTAGGATCTAAAATGTGCACACACCCCTGTTAAAGTGGCAGGTTTTAGTCATTCAGAAAAACAAAATTTATTTTTCCTCGCATTTAAGGTGATTTATATCCTTTAAAATGCAATAGCAAAATAAACAAATCTATTGTAGGATGGAAGAAAAAAAATGTGGTTGAAAAATCCCAAAGCCTTAAAGCAGAATGTTTAAGGACACAATTTCAAAAATGTGGCACCAAAACAGGAACGCATTACCAAAATAATGTCATACCCCCATGAAATATAGTGCCGGTAGCATCATGCTCTGCGGTTCCTGTTCTTTAGATGGAACTGGACTTTTTTTATGTGAATTAAATTATTACCCGTGATAAATACCAGTCAGCTTTGACCCAAAACCTTTCGGTGTCTAAATGAAAGATAAACATGAAGGCAGGTTTTATTTTTAGGCATCACAGTGTCTCCAGCCAGTCATGCAAATTAACAAAAGAATGGCATCACCAGAATAGAACTATAGTTCTGGAATGGCCTAGGTCCTGAGCCAGAGAGTAGAACCGAATCTGACAGGAAACCAAAGGTTTTACCTAAAGAAGGCTGTGGACGAGAGATGTCCTCAGTCTAAGAGAGAGAGAGAGAGAGAGAGAGAGAGAGAGAGAGAGATTTTACAAGGCTGAGTAAGCAAATATGGCCAAATCAATGTGGGGCCTGCTAATTAACTCCTAAAAAGGAAGATAGGATGCTCAGAATGAATCAGAAAATTCTTCATCAAATTATCACTTCAAGGATGAGTTCACCAAATGCAACCAGATGAGTGCAGCTTCTTATTTTTTTATCCCTTTTTTCTCCACCTAATTTGAAAAGGATATGTGACCCATCAAAACTAAAAGAAAATATAACATGAGCTAAATGATATTTTCAGCTTTTAGCTAGTTTGGAAAGGAAGTTTCACAGATGTCATACAAATGCTCTATTCTTGCCTGTTAGATGGAGACAGCACAATGAAAATATCCAATTCTTCCTAAAATATCACTATGCATTCTGAAAACCAGAGCAGTTCAGCAATTAGAGCCATCTTGTTTGTTTTCTAAAAGTTTGCTGGGTTGCCTGCTTACATCCTGTTAGCCGTTGTGTAAACCATCACCCCCTTACCCCACATTCTGATGGCGCCACGGCTAACATTGCTTCACTGTTACGGGGAAGTTGTGAGGACAGTGATGTCTTGGCCTTACATCCTAGTGTCATTTTCCCAGCCTGTTTGTGGAGCCCGCCAATACCCTCATTCTCCTCAGCTGACCTGAATGCATCATGGAGTATCACACACATGTGAGGAGCTTGATATTCCAGCCAGCAACAAATGTTTTCCTGCTGTTTCTGCTGCATTTGTCCTCTTTCCTGGCTCCTGTTGGGGCTCTGTTGTGCGGTTGTTTTTCCCTGAGTCTCCAGGCCAGAACTCTCATTTTGTTTAACAAGACGTTGACGTACATTTATCCCGTCTAAAAGTTCCCTCGTACTGGAGGATTTGAAAACAGACTAGACATAAACCATTTCTAAACACTGGTTTCATTTTACCGATCTTTAATTACATCCTAGCAGCCAAGGTACAAAATTGAAGCAAAGCACCATGTTATCAAAGCACATAATGGCGAGGGATACCACAGCTGAAAAACTGTGGGTTTTAGGAAAAAAATATATATACATAAAAAAAAATACTTAAGGAATGTTAAGGTGGTAATAGACTACAGACTTCTAAGGCGTATTTAATGATTTTGTGAATGCTGAGATGTTTTTTTATTTAATGTGGGCTCATAGCTTGTAGTTTATGAACCTAGACTTTTTTTAAATCATCACAAGTTAATTTTCATTCACTTACCTTCATATGACCTTGCATAGTCTTGTGGAAAAAGTATATGCACCCTTACTAATTGTTTTGTCTAACTCAAGTGAATTTTAATATCAGACAAAGATAACTTCAATAAATACAAAAGGCAGTTGTCATTTTTTTTTTTTTTTTTTTTTCAAAAACACTGTCCATATGAAGATGTAGCTACCCCTAAAACCTAATTTCTGGTTTTGTCACCATACGCATTTTCAATAACAGTTTTCTCTACTTTTGGAGGAATGTTCCTCCCTTGTTCTTTGTATAAATGTTTTAAATGAGCCGCACTGGAGGATTTTCAATCATGAGCCCACTGTTTAAGATCATGCTGCAACATCTAAATCACATCTAAAGGCCCCTCCAACACTTTTTTTTTTTTATATTCATTTTTTTACATGATGTTGGCCTTTTGATAATTTTACTTCTGCATAACTCAAGTCTGCTTGCACTTAAGGTTACTTATTTGATATGGGGACATTTTCATCCATGCTTTTTTCATTCATGTATAATGTCTTCCACTGTGGTTTGTGGGCGTCCCAACGCCGTTGATATTGTATTACAACCCTTTGCAGACTTACAGATGGCTTTTGTTCTCATCTTCCCTCACATTTCTTTAGATAGAGGCATGGTATGTTGCATTTTAGACATTTTGACATGCTTCATGTTGTCAGACAGGTTCTGTTTAGGTGTGCAGGACTGGCAGTAATCTGGAGTATCTAGAGAAATTGGACTCACCTTTCTAGAGAAAATGTGCGTAATCACAGTTAATTTATGACTTAACAAAGGGGGACATTAACGTTTTCACATAGTTCCAGGTTGGCTGGGCTATCATTATTCCCTTAGTATATGCATTATTTGAAACAATGCTTTTTTGTGTGTCGTCAATTATCCCTGTCTAATATTGAAATTGTTTGATCTAAGACATTCAAGAAAAATATTTAAATTATCTTTTGTCATAGTATTACTGTAAGCAAATAAATAGTTTTCCTGTACTTAAGTATGTCAGGACGACAGTCTACCTTCTGTAAGTATTAATTGTTCGTCAAAATTTTTTTCAAGATTCACAATGTTCAACAATTGTGAGTCTTGAATCACTATTGCAGTACTGTTACTAAATTAAACTGGCGTACACATTTTACATGTGTCTTGTATTGCTTTTTCTCCCCATGCGACTTTGTAGCTTACATTTTTCAGCTCATCTTCAAGTGGCCAACCCACAGCCAATTAATTGTAGGTATACAAACCACTGGGTTGCATTCCAGTTGCACAGACTCTCGGTGTATTACGATGTCATGAAGAGTATCATTGTACCCTAGAGCGATGGACAAGCCTTCTTCCAGCTCTGTGACAAAGGCCTCTGTGAGGTCGTGACCAAGGCCAAGACTATCAGTGCTATTAGTCTAGCGGGGAAACACTATAACAACGAGCCCTGTCAAATAATGGTGTCAACAGTGGGATTGTGTAGCTTCATTTGTGTAAGGAATGTCCCTGGTTTAATGGTGACCCGTCGCTGTCTATAGACTCAGTGGGTCAGATTCTGCCATCTTTCTCTATGCCTATTGTGCTGTTGAGCTGTTTTGTTTTTTTACCATCTATAAGCTGTATGAGGATTTAAGATTTCTGTTTTCTATAAACTTTCCAAAGTCATAAAGGTCAGTTGTGAAGGATAGATAGCTTAAAGACATTGGTGTGGGTGAAGACATGGTGGCTTTTTTCCCTTTCCACTGATAACTTGTGCTTTATTTCTTGTTGCCTTTTCAGTAACTGTAGTTTTAAGTTTACGGTTTAGTTCTGGCATCAACATTAAACATTGCATATAAAGCCCCCATTGTTAGTGCATGTCGAAAGGTTTTGAAAAATGTATCAGTTGTTTATGCAACAGAAACTGAGAAGGCATATTCTTATTGAAATATTTCTGATACCACGGTTTATAGACCTAAAATAAGATTTTTGCTCACTGCTTATCATCTAAAACTTTACCCAAAGCTTGGAATATATGTCAAAACTTTCAACTGATTGTTTACTGAGGAAGAGTAAATCAAAAAACAAACACTTTCCCCTAAGCATTTTATCAAATTAAGGAGTTTGCAAGTATGCAGGTTCTTAACTTCATAAGCAGATAGTTAATGCAAAGATAAAAGTCACTTAATGAAGCAAAGAAAAAAATGTCAAAAGGTTGGGGGGATGCACAAATGGTGAATCGCAGTAACCTTTTCTGCAAGTTGAATTCTCGTAGTATTTGTGCATTCACAAACACATGAGAATCCATCTTGTTCCACCTCAACAGTTCAAGAACCGACTCAGCATGGGGCGGCCAATCACGTTGCAGTATTATGATTTAAGGCGGGACATACAGCTGTGACGAAAAGCAAGAGCTGCTGAGCCCACAGCGGAAGCAGCTGCTGCTAACACATCTGTTTTGTCAGAATCCACGATTGTCGCAAGTGTCACAATCCAAATAAATGTGCCTTGACCAGCATAACTTGTTGTGGTTTCTCATGGCGTCTTACGAAATTTTCATTTGATACTGTGACTGGCTAAATCTAAACTGTAGTAGGCGGGCACTACGTGTCGCCTGACCCAATCATCTCGGAAAGTTCAGCTGAATGTCCCTCCTTTCCCCGAACAGTTTCAATGGGAGCAGTCCCAGGTGGATAATGTGTAGAACTAAACCAAGAGTGCTACACATTATTAATCTGGCTTGCAAGGTTAGAATGGCAGTGCTTTGCTCTGAAAATATATAGCTTACCATAGAGTGAGACGCAAAACAAACATGTATTACAATCACAGTACATATATAGGTGATCAGTTCTATTTGCCTCATTTGGGTCTGGTCTTTTTGACAGGAGCAAAGTTTTCTCACTGCTCAATCTAGACTTAGACCTAGAGCACCGCTCTAGGTCACATGACCAATCCTAGGTTACGGTAGTCTGAACTCAGACTGCCATAACAACAAAAGCAAACAGATGTGACACTTATTTATGGTTCTCTGATGTGGGATTTAATCTAGAAGGATGAATGTGGCCTGGTCTTTACAAATAACACATTGACTTCTTAATTTGCTACCCCAAAGGGTCTGCTATCAGATTCCAAAACAGGGAAGGAAACAGCTTAATTTTGCGACAGCGCAGTGTTGCCAGTGACCTCCAGGGGCGCTAATCTGGAAGTTACAGGTCTAGCGCTCCTAGTGGTTAAATGTTAAACAACGCTGCTTTAAGTATTTATCCTTGCAATGACATATGACATATTTTATTATATATTGATCGTTAGCCTTCATCATACCGTCAATTTTCTCCAACAAGAGAGTCCACTGGAGATGCAGAAGCTTTCTTATGGCCAGAATAATAGAGCTACTGTCTAAAAGTCATAAAAAATGCTCTGCTTTAGAAACATGCTAATATTTTGAGAAATATGCTTTACTCTGGATCAACCATCAAATCCAGCTTACCAGCTATACTGTGAGGAGAGAAATGAGTCTAATTAAGAGAAAGGTCAAATGACTAGTCCACGCAACATGTTTCCACACTGCAGGCTTATCATATTAGACTTGAATTTTGATATGTGTGTCCCATATGACTTTACTTTATTGTTCTCTAACTTTAGTTTCAACTTCATATTTTTCTCCTTGTCTTTTACACAGTTTTGATGGCCACCCTTTTGTTGATTTTAACATGGGTGGTACTACATATATAAAGCTTCCTTACTTTCAGGGTTTGCATATTCCAGGGTTTAATGTAGGAACCTTGTCTGGAACAATGTTTCTAAGGCTGGTTTCAGAACTGCTGTTATTTTGAATCTCCCCAGCCATGTCCCACACTCTTGAGTTTTTACACTTCTTTTTCCTGACTTGCCGGATAGAATGATTTATTTTGCTTCTCTCTGCCCCTCTAGTCAGGCTATTGCATCCCCCCCCCCCCCTTTGCTACGCCACATCTTTCTCCTTCTTCGAACCGTAAATGTTAAGATCCAGGAGTGGATCAATGGCTCTTATCCTTTGATGTGCTGAGACGCATTACGAGAGGTGAGTTCTAATTGGAGCAGAGAGTTGAGGATCGATGTTGGCTGTAATTGCCTGACACGGGGATGGGTGTGAGACTTTATTATCATTAATATTTAGACATAATGTGGGAGGACTCAGCCCGAGCTAAATGTACAACAACCGTGCAAACCTTTGATCTCCGGAGGTAAGCAGATCGATTGGAGCTTGTTGAGCTGTGATCGAAGGAAAACAGATGGCGGAAGTAGCTGGCTGGATGCACAAGTTGGGAAGACCCACACATCTGATTTTATTATATTTCTTCAAATTCTAGCCTTTTTAAATTTGGAGAGGCTGTAGCAGGTCCCAGTGGCTACATAAATGAGGATTATTTGTTTTATATTTTCAAAAATAGGTGTCAAAGCATACTAATTATTGTCAAAAACTGAAAATTCTGCATTCACCCTGCCTTTGCTTTATTTGTTGGATTTAGTAATATAACGAAGCAAAAGGCAAAGGCTTGTGTTTATCTTTTTGACAGAGTCTATTGTTTGGGGACTGTAACCAAATATGATGCAGGAGGAGTGCTTTTGGGAATCAGGGTGCTACCTTGGTGTCACCAAACACCAGAAAATGTTACCTAATATTTTGGATAAAGGTGACAAGACTAATGGACCACTCCCTGTCTAACAGCCTGACCTGAGGGAGCAGTGAAGTTCCCCACAGAGGAGGCTCACGGCATGCTGAAACCATGATGCTTTTTTTTGTATTCCCAGTGCTGTCCCTTCATCTGTTTTTGTCTCGAAATGGTTCCCCAAGGACTGATACCTTAATCATTGTACTTAGCGGACAAAGATGGGTAACAGGTTGCACAAAAACAAGTGTGTTAGTTTTCATCTGTGCGCGACCTGTTGTCTGTGTTTTCGACAGGTGAGAATTCAGAACGCTGATTCTGCAACAAGATTAAAAGCTAAAGTAGACTTGGCTCTCTTAAAAAAAAAAAATGCTAATTATTTGATAGTAGCCTACTTTCATTAATCTGAGATTGCGGATGGGTTAATCCACCAACATTCCAGTGCTTAGCCTGGGCGGGTGCTGGAGCAATTTCTTTACTGGTTTATATCAAATTACCAGCTTTGTTGTCCACAGCCAGATGGCCCGTGTGGACTCACATCATGTATTTTCAAAATACTTCTTCTAACAAATGTTTGACACGCTGTTATATTGTTTTATTTTGCAGAGGAAAACAGTTTTGAGATACAGAAGAAAAGCACAAATTACATGCTACTGCATTGTCAATGAATGCTTCTGGTAATAAAGGACCCTATTACCATACCATGACCATTAAACGGCATATATGCATCTTCTAATAACACAATATACGGCAAACGTTCATCCTCATAGTATTTACCTGGTCCTTTTTGAGCCTGAAAAGAACTTTATTTATGAAATAACTTTATAAACACAGAAATAAAGTATAATGAGCCAACAGGGCACGATAATTTAACCAGAAAACCTTTGTATGCACACAGTAAGCTTTTGGAATAGAAATTAGAAAAGTCATGGTATGTGACAAGGTCAAAATTTGTCCCTTCAGATCTCACACACAACTGTTACTTGAATAAAAATCCCTACTAGCCATACACAAATGTACCAACTCGGAGGTGACACTTAGTGGCTGTACAAGGGTCTTGCATGAAACACAAAAATAGCTTGTACAACACCAGCAGGTTGTTCAGCACCACCTTTAAATCAAGATTTATCAGCGCTAATGGCTCAGTCGATATTAAAAGACCTACGTTTGTTTTTAAGAACTGAGTTAGAAATTGTCTTTCAGATGGAAACCTAGCATCTGTAATCACAGCTCTATGAGGATTATCCTACCTAAACCTGTTAACAGTTATCAAAATAAATATTTGGAAGATATGAGGAAGTGAGCTTATATTAACAGGAAAAACTGTGCTTTTATTAACGTTAAACTTATTTAGGCAGTTTTTATCTGAAATTGGGCAAATCCAGCTTACCAACATTTTTTGGGCAACGGTGGCCTAATGGTTACAGCGGTGCATCTGCACTCTGAGAAGGTTGCAAGTAACCGGTTCGATCCCTGCAGACTGCCACTGTGTGTCTCTGAGCAAGACCCTTAGCCTCAGATTGCTCCCCGGACGCTGTAAAAGCTGCCGACTGCTCCCTAATCAATGAGTTAAATGCAGAAGACAAATTGCGCTGAAATGTACAACTACAATGACAAATGACGATTTCTTCTTCTTCTTCTTCTAAACTCCTAACAGAGGTGTCAGTTTTTCTAATGTTCCAGTAGATGTCAACCAAGCTGCTGACACCAGGAAGATATATATTAGAGGCCTTGCATCTATTTGTTATAGAGATATTTTCTTTTTTTACATTGCAAGTTACTATTTATTTCTTCATCAATTTTTTTTGCAATACATTTTAAAAGAAAGTTTATTAGAGTCAGACTTTTTTTTTTTTTAATCCAGACCACAGTTCATCTTGCAACTCAAGGCCCAGGCTCGCCAGGCACACACTTTGATCAAGCACACAAAAGCTGATTATGCTGTGAAGATAGTAAACTTCACAACTCTTGCTCCCATCTCTCGCTAGGCATCCCGTCATTATTGTTGCCGAGGTTTTGTGACCAACACTGGCTCTTATTCTCTCGGGTCATGTCTTTCCCTCTTTCCATTCCTGTCCTGTCTACATCACTGACAGTACAGTACATTCCACAAACACTAGAGCCATTGTGGGAAAGTTTGAGGTTGTGCAACAAATAGCCCATTATGCAACATTTTGATAATTTCACAAGGTTTAGCTGAGATGACTCAAATATGTTTGTATGTCAGGTGCAGTTCAAATGTGTATCTCCTAATTAGAAAATTAATAGTTATTGTGCCTTTATTTCTGATATTTTATATAATTATGACTTTCAGACAATAAAACCCCAAATTTCAGCTTCTCAAAAGTTTTAAAATTACATGTGACCAATAATATTAATTTAGAAAAGATATAAAAATATTTTGGCCCAGGAACATTTTTGATGATATAATGATGGCATCCCATTGATAATAATAATAAAAAAAAAATATATATATATATATATATATATATATATATATATATATATATATATATATATATATATATATATATATATATATATATGAAATAATTAAAAGGTTTCTTTGTGGGTGTTAGCCATATTGAAAGCATTGATATCATTGCCCTTTTCTCCATTATTATCATTTCTTCCTCAAATTTGCCTATTTTTAAAGGCCATGTTTAGCCTCTTGTAAAAGCTTTTCCTTTATCATGAACACAAAAGTTTGCTCAGTTAAAAGTACACTATCTTGTCAGTGTTTGTGTATTTTTTTTTTTTTTGAAGAGGACTTGTGTATTAGTCCTTATTTTGGCTGTGAGAGATGTCTCATGCCCGAGTTTGCGAGGATGAGTGAATGAGATAGGAATGAGATGAAGAGGAGATTTCACACTCAGAGGCGTCCCCATCTGTTCGCCTCAGCCTAATTGTTCCTGCGTGTGAAAACACAGGGAAAAAAGGGGGAGGAAAGCAACTGTACCCATCCCCTGTCCCAGAGTTATTTCTGTAACATTAAAAGACTGCCACCAGCATGCTCAAGATTATTGCCATGTAAATAGTGGTACTTGGCTCGATTCCCCACTAATGAATGTCATTTACTCTTTTAAACGAGGATTAATTATCGACAGAGGACCCTTCTCTCCTCCCACGGGGAGCATGTCGCAATTAGCTGCCAAAGGATGACTGCTAACATTTCTGTTTTTAAATGCATCTATATGTAGGCATATGCTCCTGTGACGAAAACCCTTCCAATTAACCGTCTGTATAATTCTGAGCTAAATCTGAGAGACGGGAGAGAAAAAGCAGCTGATGTCAGAATAATACCTTTTGCCCAAGCCGCGCACACAGGCTTGTGTTCGTTGTTGCTGCTGGACATTGTTGTGAAAGCAGAGGGAAGAGAAAAATGTATGCTACTTTGGAGTTAGCCTCCTGGTTGCAAAATAAGACTGAAAAAACAAACACGAGCCTCAAATTAGATTTCCCAAAACATAGCATTCCCTCTCATTTTACACAACACTGCGGCCTGCAGACAAGAATAGAATAACCAGTGAAATCCGCCTCAGGAACCGAGTGGCACAATCACAGGAACACTTGACAAGGGAGGGATCTCTTCATCTATTATCATTAAACTTCATAACTTCTTTTAGCTTTACTCCGTTTTTACCTCCGCTGTCATATCTACCTCTCCTTGCTTGTTTTGTTTTTTCTTTTTCCTCCCAGAAGCTCTCGTTCACCTTTCAGGAGCTGCTTGCTCTGATTCTCGCATTGTAGGGTTATTTCTGCTCCCGGTGGGAGTGTTTCAAGTTCTAACCTACTTCATGAGCCGAGTTTAGTGAAACACAAGACCAAGGATACACTGATCAGAGATTTTATGGTCAATCTCCAGTCACCGATTTTGTAAAGCTCTGACCTTCTTATATCGATTTTAGCCGATTTCCCTTTAAGGGCTATAAATACAAACATTCAAAATATCGATTGGAACATTTATTTTTGCTTTTTGAATGACTGAACAGCCTTCTCTTTTGCACCAGGAAATCATCTAATACTGTACTATCCTCCAGGTTATGGGGCAGCGGTATCTGCAAATACAACCCAACTAAAATGAAGCATATCTCATTCACAACACAGATTAGACAGTCCTCATAATGTTTTTTTTATCTTGCACACATCAAACCTTAAAAAAGCTGAATTTTATTGTCATATGTTGAACTTTTAGATTATTCATTAATTTGTTGTTACTATAAATAAGCCTTAAGGAGCCCTTAATTTTTTATATTAGTACCAGAGGCAACGTCGCACTACATGAGAGAAAGAGCAGTCACTGTTATCAGGCTCCAAAGTCAAACAGGATTTTGCTTTATTTTTAATGACAAAACTAATACATAGGTCATATTATATTGTCAATTGGTGTTGTTAGCATTACTAACTGTAAAGCTCATTTCTCAAGTTTATTCCACAGTATAGTAATTAGACCCCATTAACTTTGCAAATTATTTCCCATAAGAGGTAGAATTTGACTCCTCAAATTCCGGGCGTGCGCCGGCCCGCTCCTGGCGGCCTCTTCGCGGGGCCTGGCCCCCCGGGGGGCGGCCGGGGCCCTCGTCGCGGGGGCGGGGCGCCCCTGGGGCCTCTGGCCCTCAGGGCCCATGGCCGGGACCACTTCAGCGGGGCTGGCTGCCGGCGGAGCCCACGGGCTCGTCTCCGCGGCTCTTGAGGGCGTCGACATTGCGGTGGCTGGGGGATTTCCTCGGGGTCGTCTCTGCTCCTTCCTTGGGGGGGGGGTTGCAGATATCCTGTGTCGGCCCCTCCTGGGCGACCTGCTTTAGGGACCCCTTTGGGAGTCTGGGGTTACGGGTCCCCTGACGCCTGCCTCTGTGCTCGGGGAAGGTGGGTCTTTGGTTCTCCACAATCACTATCAAGCTATTTCTGGATAATCTTCACCTAAACTAGTGCACTTTCACATCTCCCACTGGTGCTGGGTCCCAGGTATTAAGTGTTCACCTATATACAGTAATCTTATAATTTATTTATTTATTTATTTATGTTTTTTCACTTTCTTTTTTCAAATATCACATTACACATGTCAGCTTACATAATAATATATATGATTTAGCAATGGCATCTAGGTGTTATTAGAGTGTATCTGTTGCTTTATGTCTGTTGGTTGTGCTGTTCTTTTTGTGTCTCTTTCCAGGTGATGGAGCAGACAGAGGACATTTTATCATTCTCTTCCTTTTATCTCCTCTTTCTTTCACCTCTACTCTTTTTTTTTTCTTTTCTTTCACTTTTTGTTCTTCCTTTACTCTCCCATTGTCATGTCCATATAATTTGAAATTCTCCTTGCAGGAATCATAATAAAGCTATTTACAAGCATAAATCAAGTGGAGCACTATGGCGAAAGCTGTTTGCTCCACTTGTAAAAGCAAAATCTGTCGAGCTCCATCTGCCATTGAGATATCAATTCCTATTGCCATAGTGCTAGACAGGACACTGGGAAAAAAAAAAAAAAAAAAAAAAAAAAAAAAGAAAAAAAAAAAAAAAAAAAAAAAGAATTTGACTCCTCAAAAAGATAAAACAGCAACTTTTCTGCAGCGTGTTATTCCGTCTTACTGCTGTAAGCTGAACTCTCCCCCAGAATGACCAGCAAACATGCTTCCATAGAAAATCTGCTTTATTTTATTTTATTTTTATTTTCTGTAAGCTTCTGACGGCTGTTGTCCTTCCTCTGACTGGACTTTAAACAACTCATTGATACTGAGAATAGCTAACTGAATGTGCTTCCATTAGTAAGAACCTCCACTCTCAAGAGGGTTGGTGTTACTGCAACCTGTTAGCAGTTATGTTTGGTGAGTTTGCTCGTCTCAGAAAAGATTGGATTCTTAGGCCCCGTTCCCACTGTGGGCAAATTTGGCCCAAATGTGAAATTTTTGGCAGGTCAACCAGTGGAGGCGCATTTCGGCCACTTCCATATGTGGTTCTGAATCCGATTTGTATCTGATCTTTTGGAATGTGACTCCAGTGGGAACCACCGAGGCAGATTTAATGGGTCTTTGACGTCACTTTCAATCGACACGTCTCAGAACTTTGCCCCAGCAGCAGCTGGAGGTGATAGCGGTTAGCATTAGCAAGACAGACGGAAGCTGCCTGCCACGGCGCTGCTCACTGGAGACCGCAAGATTTGAGACATTAGTGAAACATTTACTTAAGACTGGCTCATATAGGAACCGTTTAGATTAAGGACGTAACACGCAGCCGTGCAAAATTTGTCCTGCACATTGAGAACTTTGCGATGCCGAAGTGGTTTTCACTCATTGCAATCCATTGTATCGCATTTCAACTTCTTAATATGCTCCAGTTGCAAAGCGATAAAAATGATTGCGGCGAGTGTCCTGCCTTTGGAGTCGAGATGAGAGACCCTGGTATTATTAAAAGTTGCCTTCGACTTTCTAAAGAATGAACTCCATCTCTGTGAAAATGTTAAAATCCCGGCCCCACCAGTCCTGCGTGCATCTCTGCAGCCAATCAGATCACTGTTTAGCCAAAAACCTGTAAAATCCCAGAGTTTCACTTACTTTTTATGTCTTCCTCAGCACCCGCTGACACAATAAATGGCTTCCGTTGGACACTTGAGTCCATAAAACCTGTTTCTTCCATGTTTGTTGGACAAAAGCGGGTTGTGTGAACTCATTAATTGTGTTCTTTGCGCATTCGGGTCAGTTTGGAGCCGCCAACAGTTCACACTGAAGTCAAAATTTAAAAGTAATGGGAACTACCTCGCCAAAAATCAGGTCTCAGAATAAAATCAGAATTGAGCGTTAAGACCAGCAGTGGGAAAGTAGCATTAATTTCAAACCGGCTGATTACCAATCAGGGCAGGTCAAGCGTAAAATTGTCTGTTTCTGGTCACCAGCTGAGTTCTCGACGCCTCTCGAAATCAGACTTGAATTCGGTGAATTCTCTGTTCTCTCATCTGTTTGAGTCCAGTCTTGACGCCATGCTGGTGTTAGACTGGCCCTTTAAGGCAAAGGTCTTGTTATCAGGTAACTTTGAAGGAAGTCTAGAAAGGACAAGAGTCTAGAAGAAGCGACAATTACCATGGGATAGCCTTAAATTCTATTTTTTCCATTTCAAGCTTTTTTGACACTACAAGTACAGATCAGGTACAGTTGCTTCTCGCTGACTCGGCTCCCCTAAATCTCCCCATCAAGCTCAGAGAAACACGTAGATACTGTGAAGAGTGTTGTTTGTGTTTGGGCCCAAACATGAGATTTCAGGTTTCCTGAGTGAATCAGTGTGACAGTGATTAAGTGAAGTGCACTACATGTGTGTATAAACTTTTAAAGGGAGATGGACTTCTGATTTATACACATTCACTAAACTGCTGACATTACTGCCAGAAAAGCAGGTAAACAGCAGAGAGGTCTAATGTTTTCACTGCAAAGAAATCTGTCCTAAATAATGCTAAAAACTAAAACCTTCCGATGTCAACACTCTCATACCTATTTTCATTTCCTCTCCTTACTTTTCCTTCCATCTTTCTGTCAGTGTCAGGGTGAGGGGCATGCTCCAGGCTGTTGCAGGTTTAGCAGATTCTGTGGAGTGCAGGAATAATTTGAGATGTGCTCTGTTTCATCATCCTCTGCTGTCAGAAGTTTGTTTCTGAAGCAGGAGCCTGAACATTTGCTTCCTTGGATGATGTGTCACAAGTGGCACTTTGTTGTGCACTTGTATTTGTCTTTGGCAGGTTTTACACAGTAAATATGAACAGCGATACAGTGAGCAAAGTCTTGTTTATGTTCTCAGAACTTGTTTTATTGCGTTTGATTTTGTTTTTGTTTTTTGGCGGGGAAATCTCCTTGTTATATAATACCCCTATAATGAAATCCCTCTCATCATTTAATTTATTGCTAATACACTGTTAATATATGGACATGTACAACTCTCTTTATACTTATTGGCACCCCTAGTAAAGATGAGACTAGAGGCTTTAATTGACTTAATCTTTTAATGCTTTAATGTTCTCACACAGTTTATTTGATTTGAAAAATCATCATCTTCACACGTGAAGAAATTGTTACTAGATTAAACTTTTCCATATCTACATTTGGAGCAATATTTAAAATGTTTAAAAGAACCAACTGGGACGAAGAAGTCTGGATTAGTTTCCAAATTAATTTTGTTTCAGTGCACAATGAGGAGGACGATAGGGAGCATAAAATACTTTCCAAAGGTGACAACTTGAGAACTGGAACAAAAATTTATCTTGGGTTTCCCAAGCCTCCATAGTAACTATTAGATGGTTAATATATGAGCTGTTGCTTTAGTTCAGCAGGTTTGCCAGAAAAAATAATTTCAAACACATCAACATCAAGTGAGTTTGGCATCAAACAAATGAGGAATATTTGGCAAAGCAATTGTTCCCTAATGGGGAGTAAGGTGACCAGTATGTGATCTTGTTGACCTGGTCTTCCAAAGACCCGAGAAACCTTGTTGGAGTGCAAAGTGTCCTCCGGCCTTTAAAATACCAGGGCGCAAGTAAAAGAGAAAGTTAAGTCAAAGTGAGGTTTTAACCTTGAAGGCAATCAGTAAATTTTCCAGGAACCCACATATTTGCAATTTATCCCATGTTGTACCTGTATAGTTCAGAGGGGAACCTGTGGAAGTGGATTTGAAACGGTAAAAAAAACGTTTTTATAGTGCCGGTGTGAGGAAAGGCGTAAGTGAATAAACTGATAAACAACCAGCAGCCTTTTCCAGATTGAGTCCCTCTGGCTGCGGGCCAGACAGGTACTACCTCCGGCATAGTTTTGGAAAGGGCCACAGCAAGCAAAGGCTGCCTCAGAAGTCAGACAGTCTGCACATTTCTGCTGCTGATGGCATACCAGGGGCGCCATTTTCCTCCTTGAGACAGACAAGCCAGAGGATCTGATTGGCCTTCCGCCAATACGCGCTCACAAAGGCTCCTTTGACAGCAGGTCAGCCGGTTAACCAAGCAGTAGGCAGAGGGAGACAGCTGTGGAAAAAAAAAAAAGAAACGCTTCTGTACTTTCACTGCGTGATTAAAGAGTTCCACAGATTTTAGAAGGTGCATCATATTCTTGTCAAAAATGTAAAAGCAAACATGTACATTAGTGGCCCCGCAAACTCTGCTGGCCACACATCCCGAGACATCGGTCTGAGGGAGTGCAAACATGACCCATACTTGTACGTTTTCAGTCTGGCCTTACATCTTTGTTGGCCGGTGTAGACTTCTAGGCTGCCAAAAGAATACCATAAGTATGTAAAATAAACATCTCCCTGGTCTGTCAAAAATCTTTAATATTTTCCTCCGTCCTCCTGATACAGTTCCAGCATCTGTGATGGAGGTCAAAGTTTTATTCTGTTACAATAGTCCTCTGTAGATTTACAATAACAATATGTTGTAATTTAACAATGCTAGTATAGGTATAATTTACATGACACAAAACGCATAGCTTAAGCCAGAATCAAGCACAAGTAATTTAGTCTGCTTTTTTAACAAAGAATAAAAATGCGCAATGATTAGTTCATCCCTGTTATAATATTGATGCAGCCTCGCATCATTGTATTTTTTTTATCATAAAGCTGTGTAGGTGCTGACACGGTGCCGTTAAATAGCTGTTGATGTCCTCCTGTCGGCTCCCGCGCTCATTATCTCTCCAGTCCAGACCTTGCTTCCCCGCTTTCTCCTGCCGCACATCTCCTCCCCTGCGAATCGGCCGCTTTGCATACGACTGATGTTTAAATGCTGCATTGTTAACTGACGTGGGGCAGCCCTTTGCTGACCCGGGAGGTATTTGCTCGTTTGATCATGGGGCAGCAGTTTTAATGTATCGAAGCAGCTCCGCTCCGTAAAGCCCCTGGTATATAGGAAAGAGACAGTGGGGCAAAGCGAGATGAGGGATCCATTGGTTGTAGGCCTGGAAGTGTAGAAAGAAGGTGATTATAAGAATATCTGTTGGTCAGCAAGGCCAGAGGGGAGGGTGCTGACCCTGCATTTCCACTTATGCAGCTATGGTGGGTGTTGGTATTTCAGGGGGTTGTTGTGGAAGAGATGGAGAATAAGACTCTGCTGATGAGCAGATTAAATATTTCCATCATTGTCTGTGTGCAAGGTTTTTATTTGTACAGATCTTTTGAGTATTTGCACAGTTATTTGTTCCGTGTTTTGTTCTGATTGCTTATAGTTTTTTGCAGCTACAAAGCATAGCTGAAAGAAATTCAGCAAATTCTTGTCTTACTGAATGACATGCTTTACCTTTTAATATTCAGCTGGTACAAATTTCAGACGTATAGGTCGGGCTTTGAGGTTATCATAAAGACGGTATGGAACGTCACTGAAAACCTTGGTGTCGATGTAAAGTTCCCATTTACATTTTCGTCTCTGAATAGGGTAATCCCCGTTCACCAGCTGACAGTCTACCAAAAAAGTGTTGGGAATGAGAAAAGGCAAGGAAACGGTGTACAAATATGCGTTTACACCCAGGGACCTAGGTTTGCACTAAAGGTAACCAAACCCTGGCCCCTTAAAAAAGAAATATCGAACCCACCTTTATTGCCTTTTCTCACCCTTTTTCTCTCTTTCTCCTTTCCCGTTTGTTTTGTTTTGTTTTGTTTTTTTGTAGACACTCTCTTGGACTAGCAGTGACCATAGATATCATGGGGGGGAAAAAAAACCCTGCAAGAAAACCGGCTTCGCTCAACTAGATCATTAATATTTGATGGATAGGTCCCCCGTGAATTTCCCATAGCATTCCATACTGAGCTTATGATGTGCAGAAGACTGCAGAGAGATTATTTGACTTGAAGCACAGCTCTCAGTCTGGTCCAGGAACATGGAAATCACATGGATCGTTGGACAACAAGCAAAATATTTTAACAACTGTGTCCAGTTTTTGTTCTTTTGTGTGATCGGTGTCAATGTTGTGCATTTACACTCCTAAGGAACTAGTTCTAAGTTCAGAAAAAAAGCATTTAAAACTGTCTCGATTTGAGTGCATTGTTACTAGTTTTTTTTTCCGTCTTACATTTCATCTGGGACATGCACATGATAAAGTAATGTGATACCTGTGTCCTCATGGGTCCTGGTCATTGTAGTTTTGTATCGCAATTAGCAGGTATACAAACAACTCTAAATAAATGTACAATAAAAATCCAAATATACGCTAGATTTGGGCATTTCTATAACAATTTAACTCCATATTTCCCCTCAAATATTAAACTATAAAGAACAATAGATGAGCAATGGTTGAAGTCCATGGTTACAAAATCAGTTTTTATATGAATGGATGAAAATGGCAATGCAGGAGAATCCTGTGTAACGTTGCATGTGTAATTTTATGTCTAAATGTATGTGCATCTATTTGCTTAATACTCGTGTTTTAGGGTTCATATTCACTCTATTTTAATCAGGGCCACATATAATGACAGGGGAACACGCAATGTGCTGAAACATTAGTTGGAATTGTGATTACTGTGTGACTTGTGACATGTACAGTATGCAAAGTTTGCATTAACTGCTAGCACACATGTCAGAAGAAAACTTCTCAAATACCTGAATTTATTAGAAAACATCTGACAGATTAATTAACTCAGCTCAACAGTTTTTTTGGTTTATTTTTAATTTTTTTTAAGTTGATTAGAGTGTTTAGGAACTTTTAATTTGTAATCCACAACTTTGTATTTCCCTTGGCTATAGAAAACCGGTCAACATGGTTCTTTTTAAATACTCTTAAACATGGGAAAGACATGAGAACATAACGTTACTGTCCTGCATGTGTATTGATTAATCTCATAAACCAGGAAGAAGCTGCCTGTCTTAACCAGCCTATATCCACAGTCCGAATAGTAAATAAAACATTTTAAAACAGCTTCAACTTAGACAATCATGGCTGGACAAGGACCTCACCCCCATTTACAAGGAGGAGGATGGTATGGGAGTTTAAAAAAATGATAATTTCAAGCCTTACTGATGCAGATCAGTTACAAGTAGTCACCAAGTTTCCCTAGACACTTATTTCAAGGCCTTTGCGCACATTTTAACGGTGGTGTCAATAACTGAGGAAAGACCATGTCTGCACCGTAAGTCTACCAGTACTTAGTTCATAGGCTGGTCAGAGAGAAAAAGATTTCCTGTTAGTGGAAGCATGGAAACAGGACCGCGTTAACAGCCTGATCACATAGCACTTTTACATCAGACAACCAGGTCCTGAAACATTCAGTTTTTTCCCCCATGAAGCAATGAAGCCTTGTTCTAAAAGTCTTGCAGTAAAAAAAACTCCATCGGTTTAGGTTAAAAAGTTCAGAGTCCTCTTAAACTGTTAACGGCACTCGTGAAGGAGATCATTTAAACCCGTCTGTGCACAGCACTGCTTGCAGTTGTGTCATTAGGTACTCTTGAGACTGTTGTCTCAAAAGGCATACCTTTAAATTTGTGCATGACTAATAATGTTAACTTGCACCAAATAAACTCCCTCCTTCCGTATATTTGAGTCGAGCTCTTTGCATCCTCATGAGATATCAAAAGTAAATCTTGCAAATATGATTCGCCTCTTTTATTTCCAAATGTCCCAAAGCAACCCAGATGCCCCTTGACTTTTGAACCGTGGTTCACAGGAAAAGCAGAGGTGAAGCAGCAATCTACATCTCTCATGGCGCTTCACGCCTACGCTGTAGCTGAGATGGAAAGATAGCACGCCACATGAGTTTACTTCTAAAACAAAGAGGGAAAAAAAAATAATCTTTGTCGATAAACTCTGGCTGTCATCATCAGCCCCTTTAAGTTTTCTTCGTTCTATTCCCCCCGTCATTTCCCTTTTTTTCTTTCTTTTTTTTTTTTTTTTTGCTTCTTCACTTTGTGGTTCTTTTTTATTTTTATTTATTTATTTAGTTTCAGCAGAAGATTGACCCTGCAAGGATGCAAGCCCTGATTAGCAGGGCTTCAGAGCTCAGAGTCTATTGATCGGGCCTCCAGAGCACTAAGCAAATGTAGCTGGAGAAACTAGTCGATATTGCTATTACTGCAACAATCCCCGTCACACTGGTGGCTTCCCCCGCACGCTCACAATTACCACTTTTCCGGGATTGAGGAAAAAGGCAAGATCTGGTTGTGTTGCAGATTGTTATGTCATTTAAACTTGCTTTTGCACACTTCCTTTGGGATTTGTGTCCTCCCATCACCCTCCACCTGTAACCTACATCTGTTTTGGAAATGGAACATTTTACAAAATTAGATAAACATAAAAGATGTTCCCACTCTCCCAAGTTCATTCTAATCCACCCCCTAACCTCCATAACTGGTGTCTTACAGCTCTTGGGTCTTTCTCAGCTCAGAGACGGAGACTAGGGAAGCTTGTCTGCAAATTTAATGGAACAGCATGGATTATTTAGGCTGACTAAAGTCTCCCTTGTAGTGTCAAATAGGGGATTGTAGAATGACATTACACCCCTACATCTTCTTCCTCTACTGCTCTCCTAAAATCAGCTCCTACTTGCTGGATGAAGTGATCTGCGGTTGCAGAGTTTACATTATTAATATTTGTTCTGTGTCATTTCTGCCTGAGCTGTGAGACATTTTCCACCAAATCATCCCAATGAACTGGCAAACATGCTTTTTCTGTATAGTTTGACACTACCATTGGTTTCAATCATTACAAATCATAGGGCTGGACTCTCATTCATAAGTTCTAGGGTCACCTGTTGCATCAAATATGGGCTTAAACAGTCCGTATAGGCACTGTACTGACATGCTAATAGGACCTTTTGGGATACAATTAGAAAGTCTGAAAAGTCATGCACAAAAGCCATGTGGATGCTAGTAAACCTGCAATTCTTGTAGGATTTGTTTGAAATAATGAACAAAACCATAAAAATTGTTTAAACTTTACTAGAAACCTCCTAAAGAAAGTTCAATCTAGTTTAAAGTAATAGTTCAAATTGCTTTGTCAGATGTCCTTGTATGCCTTTCAAGCAGAAGAAGATGAAGTACAGAAGGAACTTTAGGCGACCCCAAAAGAATTGTCTGAAAACTTGGAGAAGCAAAAATCGCAGCAGAAATTACTTAAAGTAGAAAAAAAATCCAAGTATGAGGAAAAGTAGAAACTGAAAATCTTAGATGCGAAGGAGCAGGTTACATTCAGATGAACGTGGAAACTTTTGTTTTAGTATTGGATAAAACTGCTGAACCTCAAAGAATCCCTTAAAACAACGTTCATTTTCATTATTCTGATGTGGTTGATGGTCTGAAAAATATGCAGATTAAGTTTGGGTGTTAAAGCATTTTCATAGCAACAAGTTGAGGCTCATTTTTGTACTTCTTGGGAAACCTGCTATACTTTTTATATTAGTGTTTGAATTTCCTTGTTTTCAACATGTATAGCTCAAATCCCTTAGATTGTGAGTGAGATGGGAAACGTGGTCCTTAAACTTTATCCCTAAATTGTTGAGGTAATGTTAAAGGCTTTGCAGTGGGATTGAATTGTTTGCATAATTTTTTTTTGAGCAGGTGATCTCATTAGCTTTAGGCAGTTTTTGCTCAAAATTGTCAGGAAGTTTTAACTGATTTTATAGGAAGTAGGATTAAGCTTGATTAAAAGCTTGTGATGTTTATACTTGTTGGAATTTGTTGTGTATATAAACGTATAATGTTTGAAAAAGTTTGAAAGTAATAGTTAAAGTTGTAGGTGCCATTTTCTAAAAGGGTTAAACATTTTGATAAATACATTTTTCGTTTTAATTGTAGAAATTAGCAGAAACATTAAGATGGTTAAAACTTACATAAATCGGTTCAAACTCATTATTTCAAACTTGCATGAATTTGGTCAGACTCACTGGGATCAGTTCAAATTCCCAAGAATCAGTTCAGGTGTACAGGAATTAATCCAGACAGAAATTAATCTGTTCAAATTCACAGCCACTGCTCCAAATTTGCATTAATTTATTCAGATTCATAGGAATCAGTCAGAACCTACAAGATTCAACCCTCACAAATCTGCTGCCTCTTTCTTTTCCACACGTCCTGATCTGTTTAGATTTGTGAATCGATGAAATTGCAAGAAAAAGTTAAATAAGTATATAAATGCTAAGAATTGTCTGGAAAGCGCATCAGCAGTGGATGAATCTTATTACTGTGAATGCTTTATGAGATTCAGACAAGTAAACCATTGAAGTCACAGCTTTATTTTAAAATTAAAGACGACCCAAGGATACAAATAGTAGCTTAAGTTGAAGAATTGTTTTCCTTTATTCACTTTTTTTTTTAAATTATTGTGAATGATTACAACACACCTAATTAGAAAGCCTGAATAATATTTAATACACTATTATTCTCAAATAGTAGCGTCACCTCAAGGATATTTTTCTCATGGACTGCTTTCTCAGAAACAAAGAGTTGCAATGAGAAGTCCTGCTAAAGAAAAGACTATAGTAGTAGATTCAATGTTCAATAATCCAGTGGACGGCATGAAAAAAGTTTACGTCTTTATGTAAACTTTATCATGTTTACTTAAAGATGTAAAGCTGTGGGTCTGTCAGTATAGGACTTTGTGCGTTTGTTTCAAAGAACCCGTTTGTGTGGGTGTGTGTACTTGAGTTTGTGTGTGCCGGTGGGCAATAAAACATCATTGTATGTTCAGAGAGGCATGACGCTAAAACCACACGGGACTTGAAGCAAATATTTAGATTTTCTAAAAGCAAACAAGCTGCATGCGGAAGATCTTTGTTACTTGCTAATAAAAGAGACAGAAACAAACATAAATACTTATGTCCTCATCTTTCTCATGGAATCTTATATAGACAAGATTTGTTGTGCCCAAAGAGTTTAGGCCATTTATCGGAAGCTGAGCTTTTTTGTTTTTCTTTCTGGGAACTGGGTTTCAGGCACTTCAAGAGTAGAAGCTGTCGCTAAAAGTCCCCATACAAGGACTTTGGTTTAAGAAAGAGAATACTTCCGGAGTAAACCAGCACTATAAGCCTAAAAGCGAAAATGAGCTAAAAGTTTTATCAACTGGTTTAAAGAAGTTTAAAACAACAGAGCTGGTTTTAGGTGTCAGAGCACGGATTAGCATTATTTGCCTGTAAAAACCACAGCAGCCAAGGAAAAGCAACTTTGACAGGTTATCCTGAAAAAAGTTAAAAGTTTCACGTGAGGCGCACCTCATGTATGTACGTTAATGACATCTCAGCACTGAACAAACACCAAGAATTTATGGAAGTCGTAGGTTTTTGGGGGCCTGCAGCTGTATTGGGTAATGTTTTATTTTCTTCCACCTTTTTTCACTGTGGCCAGAAATCGGATCTGCATCTGGCCCCCCGGCCCTCGCGGAACGTATACAAGAGGGATCTAGGTCTTTTTTTCTTTTTCTTTTTTGTTTCTTTTCTTTTCTGTTTTTTTTTTTTTTTTTTTACAGGGAAATCTTAGCAGAAAGTCGACGTGGTGCAAAACGTCAGGGTATATCTGTTCCACACAGTCAATTTATATTTAAAATTCAAACATGCTTTCAGATTTATTTCAGGGCACTAGATAAAAATGGATTCGGCGCTCATGAGTCATATTATGTTCAGAAATAGTTTTTAAGTTATTTAAAAAATGAAACACAAAAAAATAAATGCAATACTTTTGAGCTTTTTCAGACTCTCAGAGGAACATATCTTTATTGCATTTGGTCTAACAAAAAAGTTAGCTTGTTCATATAAGTAATAGATTTATCCATTATTTCCATTCAACATGAATTTAAGGGGCCATTAATGTTCAGAAAGGAACAACACCCTCATATAATTTGGCTTAGCTAAACGTCTATGTTTTCAACACAACAATATTATCCAGTGAAATTTAGAGATCCACCAGTTTATCGGCCAGAGAGCGTATCTGCCTTTTTGTTTTACCCCCTTGATTGACTTTTTTCTGTAGAAAAATCTGGACTTTTATTGTTCATTACAAATGTATCAAAACAAAGACCTTCCACTCTTTTATGCCTGTAAACACATCAACCAGCCGCCTTTACTTTGATGCAGATTTTTTAAGTTCAAGAAAAATACAGCTTTGGGACATAGACCTTGATGTAAAACTTGCAAAAGTCTTGCAATGCCTTCATATTTTGTTGGATTCAAAACCGCCACCTCAGTTAAGAAACATGCCACAGAATCTTCTTTTTTTTTAGTCTTAAAGCAAAAACTGGAATTGGTCAAAATTGGAAATGGTAAATCAGACCGGCAAGACTATCACAAATCTGCATCAGCCAGGAGACGCCTGATTGGTGCATTTATAATGAAAATACATGCAGTAGTAACACATTCTTACTGAGCATCTTACCAGCTGGATAATGAAGCTGTCTTGCTCAAAATAAAGACTAGTTTCTCCCTTAAATCCTATCCATGTTTGAGAGTGCTGTATGCAGAAAGGCCATTATGGCCTGCCTTCAGAAAATCACAGTACAAATCTACTTAACAATACCTGCTGTTATTGTATTACAGACTAAACAGGGAAAAATGGAAAAGGAAAATAAAATCAGAGAAGGTCAGCAAAGAAGAGGCTTCCTGTTGAAGCAACAGAAAATAAGCAGGTGTGAGTGTGTGTGGGGGGGACATAAAGATGCTCCAACTGTGATCCAATAGAAAAAAAGTCGGTGAAGGTTTGGGAAGGTTACCTGTAATGGGACTGATCTGTATGTGTTTGGAGCTTTAAAAGCCACCAGTGCTGATACCAGAAGTAGGAAAAGTTGCAGCAGCAAGACAAAAAAAAACTGCTGGCGGCAAGAAAAGTTCTTGTAAACTCCAGAAACAGTTGCAACATATTCCTTTTCTGTCTTTCACCTAATATCCGTTCCTTGAAACCACCTCTTTTTTTGTAAATTCTTTATTTCATCTTTCTGATACTCTTGCACACACATTCCTGACCCCCACTCTAAATTTACACCTTCCTTCTGCTAACTTTCTTCTTCTGCCCCCATTCCCTTCCTCCTTGCACTACTTTTCCAGCAGACTACTGGATCCCAGTCTGGGCTTGTACTGCTGCTGCTGGCCATGGTTGTTAGCAGCCAAATAAAAAATGGATGAACTGCTAACGCTCTGGTGCTATTTTCCTGCCTTTAGTTTTGAAGGAAGAGGAGGAAAGTGGGAGACTGGCAAGGAAAGAATCAGGGCATCTCTTTCTAATTAAAACCTCTCCAGTTAAACCAGCTTTATTGGTCGTTATATGTTTTTATCAGAAATATTAGTGGAGTTTTTTCAGAAAATCTTGTCAAAAATTATCATGATCCATCAGTTGTTTATTTGTCTAATATTTTACAATTCAATTTTGTGTACAGTAACACTTGCTTTTATTTATTTATTGTTCAAATAACCTCTTTGAGTTAGTGGTAGCTTTATTTCTCTTCGGGGGAAATCAAACAGTAAAAACAAAGAAATCCAAACCAGACAGTTTTCGGCTCGATTGATCCTGACAAATACTAAATAGAAAATAAATATTAATCACTGAATGTACCAAACCTAAACACTACCAGGCTGCAGTAAAAGTATTGCTCTACGGTACGGATTTTTGCTATTTTTAGTGTCTGTGATGTGAAAAAAAACCAAAACGTTTTAAACTGTTTAAAAGGCAACTGTACTTCCCAAGAGAGAGTAAGACTTTTAGCAGATAACGGTAAGGTTGAAGAAGTGCAGTGAAGTTTTTCTGTTTTGTCCTTTTGATATTTCACCTTCTGTTAGGGACTTTAAGTTAAACAAAAACCCTGGAAATGTTCTTTTTTTCATTTATTATATAATGGCGAACTTGAAGTATTATCACTTGTAATTTTGTACCAACGCACTCCCATATAGAACTAAAATATATATGTTTTCTTTTCTTTGCTTTTCACGGGTGCTGCCTTCTTGGCATCCAAATGACGTGCCAATTGTACCAGGCCCTGGATTACGAACATGCAACAGATCCAAGGCAATAGATCTAAACATGCCAGAATGCCAGGCATACGGTTGGGAAAATATTCCACATGTATGCAAAGGGAAGTCCTTTTTTCAAAATTCCCGACCCATCAGTATAACAAGTGTTTCTGAACAGGATTACCAACTATAGCTTTAAGATAAGTAGCTGTACCACTTATAAGCAAAGGGATTCAGCAAAATATTTAGTTTATTCATTTGTAAAATATGGGACTTTTCAAAATCCTTCTTATACTGCCATATTTTTAATACTTTTTCTCAAAAAATATATATTTGAATATCCTTCACTGCTGCATTGCCCTGTACAATAAGAGCTAATAGTCTGTATCTTTACTGTACAGTTGCTATATAAGTGTTGGTGTGGGCAAGCTCTTAAACGTTGTTTTTCTTTGGGGAATTACATGGTGTTGGGGTCTTCTTTAAATAATTACAGTAAACATCGTCCAATTAAAGACCTACTTTAACGCTGTGCATGCGTTTGTGTGTGTGTGTGTGTGAGTGCGTGTGTGAGTGCAGATGTTTGAAAAATATCACCATTTATCTTTAACACCCCCTTGGGGCCAGTAGGCTGAGTATACATGGTGGGATCAGATCGCTCTTACAAACAGGTCAAGTCATTATCTCGGCTCTGCAGAATGAACTTGATCCAACTCTTCTGAACGCTTCGGCTTGGCTGTTTCTCGTTACGTTCACTTCGCCGATCGTAGGCCCATATCAACCCTTTGTTTCATCATATTTCAGTGTGTGTGTGTGTGTGTGTGTGTGTGAGAGAGAGAGAGAGAGAGAGAGAGTGTGGAAGCCTCAGACAAAAGGAGTCGGTGTGTGAATATTAGGGAGCACATGTGCTTCTGCAATGAAACATTTATTTGAATTAGTTTCGTTTTAACAAGTTGGGGCGTTACTAAGACTTACCCCCACCAGTGCTCCACCTCTGTGTCCATCACTCAAACCATTTGTGAACACATTGATCCTTGCCTCCTTTTCCCATTTCTCCCCTCCTCCTCCTCCTCCTCATCTTCCTCCTCCTCCTCCTCCTTTCCCGTGCTGTATATTCCCAGGGTTTGCGAGGAGGAGAGCCAGAATGGCTCAGACAGCCATTGATTTTTATTTTATTGGTCTACTTGTGGAAAGAGGACGGATAAGGGAGGGCCTAAGAGATGCAACTCTGCTGCTAAGTTTGCTCCTAGTGAAGTGTGTGTGTGTGTGTGTGTGTGTTTGAAGGTGGGTTGGGCCTCTCTGCTTATGTCTGTTTCACCACCATTGTTTTTGTTTTGGAATAGGGGAGGGGGGGTTATCTACCCGTCTGAAAATCGTGTGTGTGTGTGTGTGTTTGTGTGCATGTCCAGCCGCCTCAGAGAGCCATCAAAAGCTGCCTGTACAAGTGTACTGTGTGCCCACCTTTGTGTGTTTTCCGTGTGTGTCATTTAAGGAGCTGGGGAATCTGGGGTGCTGATGGAGCTGGCACCAGGGACTTGGACCCAAACACACACACACACACACACACACACACAGCTGAGGTGTATCCCGGTGCTCATTAAAGCTGGTAATAAGGCTGTGCTGCTGAAATAGGAGGGAAAAAACAGGCAGAGGGTGGGAGGGAGGAAGGGAGGGAGGGAGGAAGAGGATGAGAACGGAGAAAAGGGGAGGGAAAAAAAGGAAGATTTTAAATTTTAATAACACTGGTACGATTTTGTAAATCTTTCCTGACAGAAAAGTCCTCATTATTTTCATCTGTCTCTGAGGAGCCTCTCCTCCAGCTTTGCCTCCTCGGGTAAACGGACCTTTCTCTCTTTCTCTCTCTCTTTTTTTTTTCCCCCGATCTTCAGTTCTATGTTTCACCCCTCGCTTTCCACCTCTCTGTTTCACCCCTTCGCTCTTTCTTGTTTTTTTCCATTTCCAGCTTCTTTATTGTCCATTTCTTTGCTTTTCCTTCTTCTGCAGTAGCGCCGATCATTTCCGCTCTCTGTGTCCGTCTCTCTTGCATTACCTCTGTGGACGTGCGCATTTCGATCCAGCGAGGTGTTACCTCTGTGGTTACCTGCAAAGGAGCAATGTCTGGAGCCAATAGGATAGCCAGCACTCTGTACCCCTATTGACCGACACGTTACATTCACATACACCTTTTACTCTAGAAGCCAGAAGTTTGTTGGAAAGCCATCAACATTATATGCAGTCGTATTAAATAAATTAAAATAGTATTGAAAAGTTAATTTGCTAGTAACTCAATTCATTAAGGGGAGCATCTCTTTCTTTGTATATATATATATATATATATATATATATATATATATATATATATATATATATATATATATATATATATATATATATATGTGTATATATATGTATTAGGGCTGGGCAAGTTAACGCGTTAATTTCACGTTAACTCATTAGACTATTAACGGCGATATTTTCTTTAATGCGCATTAACGCATGTTGCTCACATGCTTTTATTTTGTGAAGGTCTGTTGCTGCGGTGTAGGGGTTTGAATCAGAACAGTAGGTGGCGATAATGCGCCAATAACCTCGCTGTCAGCCCAGCCTCGGATTCAGTGGAAGAAAGGTGCTGGCCGGAAAAAAACAAAGCCGACATGCGGAAGGCGGTGTTTTCCCGCAGGAATTTGCTTAGGCGAGGTGGTGAGTTGGCGAACGGAACAAGTTTTGTGCGGAGCGGAGCGGGGGGGGTCTGCTTAGACGGCGTCGGTGAAGTCGCTTCTCGTTTCAAAGTATCCATGTGTTTTTGCCTGTTTTTCCCTGCCATTCACTATATGCACGCGAGAAAGCAACAACCAAAAAACGCGCGTTAACGTCAAATAAACGCAAGCATATCGAGTTAGCAAGCATTTCAGTTTAAAGTTCTTCCAGCATGGAATATGACAGAAACAAGTTAGTTGTAACCACTGCCAAGTTAAACTTTGGTATTGAACATAAAATGGTAATGCTGCTCCCTGCTGTTAACTCAGAAATTGCCTGTTTTTGGTAGATTTTTTCCCCATAAAGAGAATTCCCTGTCAGTGGCAATAAGCTTTAATTTATTATTATTGCTATTTTTTGTTTTACATGTTTAAGTTGAGCTTTACACTAAATATGTGTTACTGATAAGTGCTACAAATGTTACAACACTTTTGTTCATATGGCAGCAGAACATTAAAATAAAAGTGCTCTTTACACTACTTTTGAATTCATTCTTGGAGTTTGTAAATACAATGCGATTAATCGCGATTAATCAGGCAAATTATGCGATTAATCGCGATTAAAAATTTTAATCGTTGCCCAGCCCTAATATATATATATATATATATATATATATATAGCTTAAAAATAACGAGAATACTAAAATAACACTTCCTAGATCTGATTGAATGAGATACTCTTATTAAATACTTTGTTCTTTACATAGTTGAATGTGCCGACAACAAAATATAACAAAAATATCAATGGAAATCAAATGTATTAACCCATGGAGGTCTGGATTTGGAGCTACACTCAAAATGAAAGTGGAGAAACACACTACAGGCAGATACAACTTTGATGTAATGTCCTTTAAAACAAGTCAAAATGAGGCTCAGTAGCGTGTGTGGCCTCCATGTGCCTGTATGACCTCCTTACAACGCCTGGCCATGCTCCTGATGCGGTGGTGGATGGTCTCCTGAGGGATCCCCTCCCAGATCTGGACTTACGCATCCACCTACTTCTGGACAGTCTGTGTTGCAACGTGGAGTTGGTGGATGTAGCGAGACATGATTCCCCAATCAGTTGGATTAAGGTCTGGGGAACAGGCGGGTCAGTCTATAGCATCAATACCTTCTTCTTGCAGGAACTGCTGACACAGTCCAGCCACATGAGGTCTAGCATTGTCTTGCATTAGGAGGAACCCAGGGCCAACTGCACCAGCAGATGGTCTCACAATGGGTCTGAGGATCTCATCCCTGTACCTAACGGCAGTCAGACGACCTCTGGCGAGATAGTGGAGGGCTGTGCGGCCCCCCAAAGAAATGCCACCCCATACCATTACTGACCTGATGCTGGAAGATGTTGCAGGCAGCAGAACGTTCTCCACGGCGTCTCCAGACTCTGTCATGTCTGTCACATATGCTCAGTTTGAACCTGCTTTCATCTGTGAGGAACAAAGGGCGTTAGTGGTGAATTTGCCAGTCTTGGTGTTCTCTGGCAAATGCCAAACATCCTGCACGGTGTCGGGCTGTAAGCATAACCCCCACCTGTGGACGTCAGGCCCTCATGCCACCCTCATGGAGTCTGTTTCTGATCATCTGAGCAGACATGTGCACATTGGTGGCCTGCTGGAGGTCATGTTGCTCCTCCTGTTCCTCCTTGCACAAAGGCGGATGTAACGGTCCGATGCAGGGTTGTTGCCCTCCTACGGCCTCCTCCACGTCTCCTGGTAGCGCCTCCATCCTCTGGACGCTACGCTGACAGACACAGCAAACCTTCTTGGCACAGCTGGTATTGATGCGCCATCCTGGATGAGCTGCACTACCTGAGCCACTGGTGCGGGTTGTAGACTCCGTCTCATGCTACCATTAGAGTGAAATCACCAGCAGCATTCAAAAGTGACTAAAACATCAGCCAGAAAGCAGAGGAACTGAGAAGTGGTCTTTGGTCACCACCTGCAGAACCACTACTTTAGGGGGGGAGGGGGTCTTGCTGATTGCCGATAGTTTGCACCCGTTGTCTATTCCATTTGCAAAACAGCAGGTGAAATTGTCAGTGTTTTGCTTCTTAAGTGGACAGTTTGAGTTCACAGAAGTGTGATTGACCTGGAGTTACATTGTGTTTAAGTGTTCCCTTCATTTATATATATATATATATATATATATATATATATATATATATATATATATATATATATATATATATATATATATATATGCCATCTGACCAAAGTCCTGCCATTTTACAGAATGAATGGAATAAATGAAAACATTAGAACAAAAAAATACTGATTATAATAGAATGCTTAAAAAGTTAAATAACATACATATTAAAGTAGCAACATGAACATGAAGTAAATCAAGATGAAAGGATCCCCTTATACAGGGTCAAAAGCCAAAGAGAGCAGGTGGATCTTAAGAGCAAGTTTGAAAGTGGCAGAAAGGATCCTGAGGAAGGAAGGGTATTCCTGAGATGGCATCATCATGGTTGCTTTTGTATGCTGTAGTTAAAAGCATCAAATGGTTAAAAACAATGTTAAGAAATACCATTTTAAAAATGAAATATCCAATATATATTTCTGAAGGGGTAAATTGAAACACTTTTGTATGCTTAAAATGGCAAGATCATGGAGTAGCATGATGACTTTTTTTCTATGAAATCTATTCAATGTTTGAAACCAATCTAGCAGAATATATATATTTTTTGAGACACTGATCAATTAATGGCCTTTTTATTTTCTAGTTAATTATATATCCTCACAGAAAAACAAAAAATCAGTCCATTTACCTTTATTCATGTATTTTGAAACATTTGGTTAAGTGTGATCAAAACTGCCCGTGCACCTGAAACCTTAAATATGTGAACATTAAAGTGTAACCGTTCCAGATTACTTTTTCTAGTTATGCAAACTTAAAATAAGACACCCATTAAAGTCTTATGTTTAAATGGCCAATAACTAAATATCAAACACCACAACAAAGGCTCTTATCCTAGAACAGCCCGTTTTAATTGCATGAAACTGCTGTAAGTTAAGCCACTAAATGCATGCTTTACTGTTATCACCACTCTGATCTGAAGAACGTGTTTTGGAAGCTAAATAACGCATTAAGTGGCAGGTTGTGATTTGTATTTTTTTTTTTTTATTAAATAGCAACTTGTCAGTGGCTTGGCATCATTGTGAGGATCCCGAGTAGATGTGGGTCAGTATGCACATCTGCAGCCTTTTGTATGTGCCCTCTTTGCATCAGTCACACATCCTCAATCCCGCGTCTCATCCACCCACCCACCCCCACACCCCCCCACACAGACACACACTCCTCACCCGCTGCCTTTATGTCAAGTGTCAAAACTGGAGGATGGATCCGGTTTGATAAGTCCTGTTCTGTCTGGCCACGTGTCAGGACGGGATCAACCATACAGGGGAGGATAGCTGTGTTCACTTCCCCTACCTCCTCGTTTTTGTCCAATTCTCCCCTTTTCTTTTTTTTTCTTTTTTTTTTTTATTTGATGCCTTTTTAGGGAGGCTTTAAAGGGGACGTTTATCTGTTTGCCGAGCAGGTTTCATTTTAGTCGCTTCTGCTGCCTGAGAAAATTTAACAAAACTCCAAATAACTTTTGGGTTCAGAGCATGAATCTCAGCACTTACAGGTGACAGTGATTCTAATGTATACAGACTCATTTCCCCTCAAAGGTATAACAGCGGGGGGAGTGATATTTTCCTCGCCTTATTACCTGTGTGGCAGTTTTTACTACATCATAATACCAGTAAAATAAAACTGGACTGCGTTATCCGTTATTAAATCCACAAAACTGCTGCTTACGCCTGTGTTATTCTATATACGCCTTAGGTCCTCTTGTCGCTTTGTCTTTCCGTTTTGGGTTGTTTCAGCCGTTAGCCAAGAGATGTTTGAGACTTTTACCGCTTTAATTCTGTTTAGGATTAATTAGGTTGAGGGGTTTAAATATCCCCCGTGTGCACGTGGTCCTCTGAAGGCCCTGAAACACGCGTTTAAGGTCAGTTTGTTACGCTGGATTGGTGTTAGCGGTGTGTGCCAGCATGGTTGTTTGTCCTGATTTACTCTGTGTTGCTCATGTGATCAACTGGGAACTTCTCAGAACTGAAAAAAAAAAAATTAAAAAAATAAAAAATAAATAAATATATATATATATATATATATATATATATATATATATATATATATATATATATATATATATATATATATATATATATATATATATATCTTCTTAAGCAATAGAAGTAAATGTGATTTCCAGTCAAATCATGTGACCCATCACATTTCACTACAAAATAAACATTTTGTCTAAAGCGCACTGAGAGAGCGTAAACATAAATGTAATCATCTGAAAGACTTGTCACCATTTCTAGAGTTGGATCTTCAAAATACATCCTAATGAGCAATAAGCTAAAAGCATATCTTTTGTGATGTGCAGCGCAGACAGGAGCAGGAAAACATAGAAAAGTGGAAGGCCTAACTACAATATTACATAGATATAGACCATATAGACCATAGACATATACCAAATGATAGGTGGTTCTGCAGATGGATCCTTCTTAAAACCGATTAAATCCGAGTCACCCGTTCTCTATTTAGATATTTTGAAGTTCGTCTCAGTTTTCCGCTGTAAGTTTTAGGTGTTTAAAGATGGGGATCGAGGTTGCACTTTTACCTTTCCTCAGTGGGGAAAGCTTTAATTGCTAATGTTTACTGGCTTTTTTTTTTTGCCTTGTATCTGTAAACAGATGTTCCTCCTCTGCACAGAGACCCCCGAGTAGGAATGCGCAGTTATGGGTATTTTTTTTTAATATGCCCCTGGGACAAAAATAAATAAATAAATAAATAAGTAAACTCCGGCCCTATCATATTCAGTGCAGCTTTGAACACTCCATTTTTTTGAAGTTATTCTGTTTTTGTCTTGTGTTTTTGCTGCCAAATAAGACTCTAATAAATGCTGCTTTATTAGTGCTCTGCCTCCTCATCAGAATGGGCAAAACTGACTTCCTGTACATTTTTTTTTTTTTTTTTTTTTTAGTCACCCTCCTTTTTTCTTTCTCCTGCCGAAGAATTAACAAACACCACAAAGCAGGCTGGCTTCTCCCAAAGCATTCACACACACACACACATATATAAGTACAAGACACGCGCTCCTCTGGGTATTTGGCTTGGATAAATAATCATTGTAAATAATGAATGTCAATTAATGGGGGGGAGACGTGGCCTTGCTAAGCATGCTCTGATAAGGGCTTCAGTGGGATCTCCTCCCCAGCTGCTTTCAGCCAATCATACCAGCCTCATCTAAACACCAGGGTGGGGTTTGCTCATTACGGCTTCTCAATTACCGGTTTATTTTTCACTGGAACGTAGGAATCATTCGCCGTTTGTTTTTGTGAGTGTGAAAATTATATTAGCTACATTTTTGTTGTTTAGGAAGTGGCTTCATATAAATAGATGGGCAGATTTATAATTTTTTTGTTTGATTTCTGCATTTTTAAAAGGATAAACTGCCTATAAATCCCTGCTAGGCCTCAAACAGCCTTAACGGTGATCACGCTGATGTCCAGAGTGTTGCATATTGGCTTTTTCTTAACAGTTCAAGATGTTTGATTTTTGTTTCCATATATGCATTGATTAGGAGGAAGAGACCTGCCTCTGTGCAGCAGTCTGCTTAAGACATCTTTCCTTTCCCCAGTCTCTGCTTTAAACTAATTGGCTTGCTGAATCTTTTGTGAGTCTGAGCTGGTGGAGTGTAGAAGGCCGCAAGCTCCGACTTGGACTTTAGAGGGTAGCAGGGTGACTGAGCAACCAGCCAGCCAGCCCCTCCTCTCCCCTCCTTGGTGATAAATGGCCAAGACATGGGCTATTCATCTCGTGCTTGGAGAAGTGGACAGTGCCCCCCTGCACGGCCTCTCCCCTATCCCTCCACAAGTCAGCAAATGTGATAATTCTCTCATTTGTCAGAAGCAGTGGAGGGTTAGCAATGTGTTTGTGTGTGTGTGTGTTTGTTTGAACAGGGTTTACAGCACTGTGCTAAAACGCCTGGAAAGACATTGGATTTGCCTGTATTATGCTGCACACCCAGAAACTGGAGTATGGACATTTTCTCTTTTTTTTTTTTTAAGTTTTTCAACTTTTATCCCCGTTCCTTTTTTATTTAAGAGAGAATCTCTGTTTCTGAAAATTAGAAGGTCTTTTATGGTGTTTTAAACTGCATCATTCATCTCCGGTTTACCACATCGCATCTAAAGATGTTACCCACATAGTTTTAGCTTTCGAGTTACGGCCTAAGGAATCCACAAAAAAGTATTCACACCCCGTTTATCCCGTCACAACCATAAAAACAGATAGACCACCAAAAAGTACCCTTTTTTTTCAGACCATAAGCCTTATAAGCCTTATGTACGCGTTGTATGTATATATGAGTGTGAAGTAACGGAAACACGATTCTAAAATCTTTTGCATAAAATAAAAGCTTACCCAGAGCACGATGCTGCCACCACCATGTTTCACCTTTGGGATTATGTGTTCAGAGTGAATTACAGTGTTAGACTTTCACAGAGGCTAGCTTCGTAGATGCATGATGCACATCAACCCGTTATTCTACCTCATTCCTGGAACCACGATCAGATACTTGTATATACATTTATACCTATAGTTAACTGTTTTGCTATTTGTTTTGTTTTTTTCACATGATAGCGTATATTTTCAGATTTTATAATTTTCTACTTATTCCTTTGCTTAGTTTTAATTTTTACTGTGTTGTTTGGTAGCCCGAGATATACAAAATTTCAGTTCCGAATATATAAGTTAAGATAATAAAGACTTTATTGAACTCACAGTGAAGATCAATAACGCAAATAAGATCAGTGAAGGATATGTAATGCATATCTACGTATGTATTACAGAATTGACAATAAAGATGAGTGACTTTGACTAAGGCTACGTTCACAGGGCAGGCGAGTGTGACCCAAATTTGATCTTTTTGCCCATATGTCACCCAGATCTGTCGCTTTTATTCCAGTGTGAACAGCTCAGTTTGGATCTTTTCACCCACCAAAAAAAATCCTATTTGTGACACTTCCATATGTGGTACTAATTGGGATATGTATCGGATATTTTTCAAAGCGTCCTGAGTCAGAACGATCATGTTGCATTTCATTCGCCGTTTACGTCACTGTCCTGGCTCCCACTGCACATCCACAGAGACTTCTCTACAGCAGTATCAGTCACAGCTTGTTAAAAGCTGTTTTTTTTTTTCTTAAGTTGCGTTCACACAAAACACGAATGGCGCCACTTTTTGCGTGCGGTTGCTCATCTGACATGTCGCCATTCACATTTGCAGTGACAGCCATTTCACCGCGGGCGACAAGCCAGAAAAACAGTAGTACACTGAAAAGAGCTTCGTCTCCGCCGCAGTCCTTCACCCCTTTCACAGCCACATCTTGTTCCTGATTGGTTGTTGCGGCGCGACAAGACACAAAAGTTCAGCTTTTTCAACTTCAACCGCTGTCGCTTCGCATCTATCGCAGGTATCATGTCACTCTGGCTTTGCTGTAATCACCAAAATTGCGCCTTTTGCGTCACATCGCTCCTCTGCTGCACCTGTACGAGGGGATATGATGTAAGTCTGTCGCTCAGGCTTCTCTTTTGGTGTGAACGCACATTTACATTTCTTCTCCTTGTTAGGATGTGGTCTTAATATTGTCAGCTCCCATCTCAACAACTTCATATTAAACACAGAGACGTCGGTACCCATGTTTGTCTTTTTTTCTGAACGAAGCGTAATTGAACACTTAGTTGCAATTACGTCCGTTAAGAGTGCGCTGCTATGTGATGCATGTGGGACACTTTGGGGTCTTGTACCGTTCAGACAAAAATCTGATGGCGGTCACATTTAAGTAGTAGTATGTACGACCACGCAAAAGAAAAAAAAATCTGATTTTAGCTAACATATCAGAACTGAGCATCAAGACCCGCAGTGTGAACGTAGCCTGATACTCGTCATCTTGACAAATTCTCCCACCTGAGCCTCGAATCTCTGTAACTCCTCCAGAGTTAACATGGGCTCTTCTCATGTTTTCTTACAAACTCCAGAAGCCTCCAAAAATCTGATATTTTCATGCTGAAATGAAATTATACACAGGTGGATATATTTATTAAGCAAGGCAGTTTGTAATGGACTTTATTTAGTCTCAGAGCAAAGGGGGAAGAATTCAAAGATCGGTTTTGTGCAGCATTTTCCTTTTACTTTAGAGTTACACATTGGGTGTTATCATATTTTTAAAGAAATCATGTTTTACAGTTTGAAAAATGAGCTCATCTAAGTTGGTTCAAATGCCAGAAGAAAAGCAAAGAAGATTTACCATCCTGTCCAATCAGCAAACGTTCTCATAATTTCATTCAGATAATAAACCTCAATGTCTCAAATTCATGCGTGTTTTTCGGTCTTTTCTCCAGTGGTGTTCTGTTCGCCCACAGCCGCCTCAGTTTAGTTAAAATGAGACGACTTTATTGTGCAAAAGACTGAGTTGTTTTATGGTGAATTCCTTCAGTAATTCAGCGATTTTTATTACCTCCAGGAAACTCCTGAGCCACTTTTTCCACTTTACTGTGCAAATAAAGTTTTAGAGCCGGTTTGCAGTTTGCATAAACTACCCTGTCACATTTGTTTATACGTCTTTTGCTCTGTTTTGGAAGTGTGCACGCATTAGCACCGCCTTTTTACAGACACTATACAGGAGTAAACACATCAGATTACATTTTTTACATTTTTCATTGAACGGGAGGCTAATTTTAATGCCCTCATTCCACTGTCCAGAGTAATGAATACCTTGTATTCAGACTTCATGGCAACTATTAAACACAATAATCCTCCAGTTGATTGCTAGTCATTTAATTTCCACGTAAGCATGCGACTGTTTTATGTGTTTCCTGTTCTGCGTTGACACTGTGAAACTGAAGTTAACCTTCGTCGTCTTTCTCTCTGCAGGATCATCCAGAATCGCGTCCTGGTCTTCGTCCTCGGAGCCATCATTCTTCTCACCATCATCTTGGCCATCTATTTAAATCTGCGAAGCCACTGATCTCTGCCGCACAATAACACCCCCCCCCCCCCCTCCCCTCTTCCTCCTTTCCTCTCAAAACAAATATAAACACACACCCATGCGTGATTAATAGCGACAAAAGCGTTGTTCTGCTGTAATTAGGACAAATGGTACCCATGAATCATAGTTTCCTAAGCCTGACAGCGAGCTTTTTTCCATTTGACTTTCCTTTTTTTCTTCTGTATTTGTTTCTTTTCTCTTTTCTTTTGTACTCAGGCTTTTTTTTTTTTTTTTTTGCATTACCATCTCTTGGGACAACAGTGGTGTGAAATGTTTTTTTTTTTCTGATGGGTAAAACTTTTCATGTCATCCTTAATGTACGTTTGCAGCCCAGCTTGTCTTGGAACTTGGAAGCAAATACAAACATGTGCATTTTTGCATTAGTGTTTCCCACGTGTTGTGGACTTGCATCGAAAGACGGAGTTCTGCGCATTTTCAACAGTCGCAGTCATGAGCTAGACGCCGTCAGACTACTACAACAATAGTGAACATGCATACTGTAGTATGTGAGAGCTTCTGCGACTAAATGAGTCAGCTGTTTTCATAAAGCAGCGGACAAGTAGACTCTTTGCACTCCAGCATTACTTCTGCAAAGCCAAAATGATTTTGTTCATACTTTGTAAATTAGCATTTGGATTATTAGGAAGACGGCTGCTTGCATTCAAGAACAAATGTGTAACTATTTTAAGAGAGATTAAGGAAAATAACGGAATCTTTTATGAGATTTTTAAATTAAAATCAACAGAACCCAACCTTGACAAATACATACGTTATAGGTTTTCCTATTAGGTAAATTTTCCCCCCAAAACCAAACATCATAACTCAGTTCTTTGGACTTCTTATTTTTCTTTGTTCGATCTTATAGCTTATATATATATGTATGTAGATGTATGTACTAACAGTCTTTTTGCTTTCATTACAAGTGATTCTGTAACTATTTATTTAAAAATGCAGAGGTTTCAATTTAAATGTCTGTAATAAAATTGTCTGATTTTTTTTTTTTTTTCTTTTTCTAATTCACATGAATTTTATTTCAGGACCAAAACAAACTGTGTTGGTTTTTATAGTTATATTTGAGGTTCTTCTTTTTCCTCTGTAAATGGATCTTACCTGTTTTACTGCCTGTAATGTTTAAGTTAATGTTCTGAGGACTGTCGCAATACATGGTTCTGTTTATTAGTATGCAGACCGATTAAATAACTCGTGTGGTTCTTACGGACTTTGTGGGAAATCTAAAATTATGACTATTATGGTTGCAAAAAGCATTCATACCTTTTGAATCATTTCACTTTTTGTCACGGTACAGAAACAGACAAATGCATTTTGGAGGGATTGTATGAGCTAGACCAACATAAACTAATCTATTATTGGAAAATGAAAGAAAAAAATGACGCAGCCTTGTTGAAGAAAAGAATCCCCACAGCATAATGCTGCCACCACCGTGTGTCACTGTGGGGATGATGTGTTTAGGAATTTTCCAAGTGGTGTTTTACATGTAAAACCACACCAAGTAGTACAAAATTGTAATGTTAAAGCAACAATAATGCACAGTTTGCTTATAAATTTGCAAAAAAAAAAAAAAAGATGCATACCCCCATAGCATAATGCTGCCCCAGCCATGTTTTAGAGTGGCCATGGTATATAAATATCCCCACCCGACCAGAGCACCTTCTTCCACATTTTTCCTTATGGTTTGTCACAAATTTAAAGCCCACATTCTTTTTTTTTTTTCCTTCAAAAAATAGCTTGTTCCTCCTTGTCTGTTTAGTTTAAGAGGAGAGCCATGTCTCAGGGACATTTGCTGGCACAGGATTTTATTTAGGGGGCTTAAACTGAAACAGGCTGAATATCAAAACAGGTTTTCAGGTTCTTATTTAGCATTTTATGAAAACAATGCGTCGTTCGTGTACCGTCCACTTCTCAATGCTGCGCTACTTTGTGTTGGTCAATCACATAAAATCCCAATAAAATACACTGAGGTCTGTGGTTGTAGCGTGATAAAATGAGGGGGGGGGGGAAAAAAAGTTTGATGGGTATGAATATTGTTGCAAGACACGGTGTATGTAAGTACACACACACACACTGTGAATTCTGTGTCTCTTGTGGTTGGTTCGCCGGTTCCCTGTGAGGACATTTACTATTCTGTTTCAGGGCCGTATTCATCGTTTCCCAGATACGGGGGAGTTAGCACCCCACCCACACCCCAGACACACACACACACACACACACTTCCGAATCTCCCTCCCCTATCGGCCTCCATTTCGCAGGCCCTCGCCATCCGCAGCGTCGCAGTCTCCTTCAAAGCACCAAATTAACGGGCAACAAAATAGCGTCCCTCTGACCGTCCCGCGTGGGGACGACCCGCAGAGACTTATCATTAAAGTGGAGAAACGAGGAAGGAAAAAAGAAGGAAGTGGACTGGGAAGAAGATGGGTGGGGAAGGGGTGGGGGGGTGGATTCCCGGGCAGTTTGACAAACCTTGTCTGATAATGACCCTCTGTGACGGTGCTTTCACTCAGTCTAAATGTACTGTGTGTGCAGCCTGTACAGTATGTGCTGATGTTCTCTATCCCCCCCCCCCCCCCTTCTCTCTCTGCTTACCTCCTCTGCCACCTTTTCTCCTCCTCCCTGTCCTCCCCTCTCTCCCTCCCCTCCCAGCCTGTCAGATGAGCGGTAGCTAGCAAGCGAGCGGTGGAAGGCAGCGTGGCGGCGGCTTCTATTTGAAGTTGTAATGGTGTCAAAAAGTCAGGGCTGACTGACAGACGTCAGTCCCACAGGGCCTCATTAAAAACAGACCCACTTGACAAGGAAATAATTGAGCGCCGGCGACAACTCGGGGGCCCCTCCGCGTTTTTAGATGTTTTTATTTTCTTTTCATTATTAGCGCCGAGCTATTATGTTCATTAAGAAATGGCATTAAAACAAGTTTTTTAAAAGCGCCGGGGAGGTGGGGGGGAGGGAAGGGGGGGCGGGGACGCATGGAGGTGGAGAGATAACGATTTGTTTAGAGCCCCTTTTTTCTGTTTTATTATTTAAACTGGAACACTGTCATGTGAAACCCTGGCAGACGTCGCATCCCTCCTCTTTCTCCTGTTTTTTCGCCTTCCCTCTCTTTTATGTCCTCCGCCTCCTCCATACATTTCTCTTTTTTTCCCACCTCCTTTCTTTCTTTCCGTCTCTCCTACTAAGTGACGCGTGTCATTGGAATACAAACTAGATTATTAATCAGTGCCCACACCCACAACCGCCCCCATCCCCACACACGTAACCTTACCATCCTTTTCTCCATTGGCTGATTTGGTTTTCGACAGGCGTCTCGCCGCGGAAGGCAAAGGATGAAAACTTGTCAAAAATAGGTTATATCTTATTCCAAAGGGCAACAATAGCAGCGGGTACAGACACCTTTTAATATTTAATTTAGCCGGGTGTTAACCCTCCTTAAGTGACTGGAGGAGCCGCGTCTTCCATACAGAGACGGGACCAGGCGGTTAATTATTTGATGCCTGAGAAGTGATTTATTTTTCTTTTATCTTTCCTGTTTGTTTTGTTTTTCATGCACTTCCTGAAACCGACTGTCCTGTTAGGGCTTCACCCCCCCCCCCTCCCATTCACCGGTGCAACTTAATCAGAATATCATAGAAAAATACTTAATCGACTATTTTATTAGTTAAGTTCAGCAAGGGAAACCCATTTCATTTATTACACAAGGAGGGATCTTTCTGTACAGGTTTGCAGCCAATGAAACCCGAAATTTAGTTTCTCGGAAAACTACAGAATTAGAATATGTTTTTAAAACAGAAATTTAATGGTATGGCACGTGGTGGACTGCTGACATGACAGTTGTCCAGCAGTCAGCCGCTGGCACCTTCCACAGCAAGGGGAGGGGTGTTTAAAAACCACGTTATCCAAGCAATGGAAAGTTTAGTGGAAGGTAAAACTGTGGGACAACTGCAGCCAAGCGAAACTGACTCATGAGTTTAGTGTGGTGACCAGAGTCGGTACTATAAGACCCACCTCACACGGACGTATCCCGGACATGGACAACATGTCCTTGTGTGAAGACACTCCTTTAAGCAGAGACGACATGAGAACTGTCTTCCCTTAGCTGAGAGGATAAGATATTGGACTGTTGTGCCGGGTTCTCTTTCCAGTCCTCTTTCCAGTTGAAAGTCAAGTTGCCATTTTCTAGAAATTAGGATTGCAGAATAATGTGGAAGAGTCAAAAGGCACAGAATCAAAGTTTCTAGAGTCAGTGATGACGCTGCCATCACTAAGTTCGGACAGAAACTTCATGCACTTCGTGCGTCCCTCTAGAGATGGTTGATTTCATTTTCCAGCTGGGCCTGGCGCCTGTCTGCACTGGCAAAAGTACCAAAACCTGCTTTAAATGGCCGTGGCACCTCTGTGCGTGATTGTCCGGCCGACGGGCCACATAGATAACCTGTCGATTAGTACAGTAGTATTGTCAAGACGAAGGTAAGGGTCACCAATGGCCGGTATTAAAGCAACCTGGGCTTTAACCCCTCAGCAGAACCCCAGGCTGTTGGTCTCCATGAAACTCCGCACTGATGCAGTAATTCATGCCATGGCCAAGGATGTTTTTCCTTTCCGACAGTCTTCTTTAAATTTAAGTTTTATAACTCGTTGTAAAATTTTCTAAGAAATGAGCCGAGGGTCTTGATCAGCTGTAATGTGTCTTGTGTGTAATGAAAACGAGTTTAAACCTTTTGAACTGAATTACTGATGCAGCGTAAATGGACTTCTCCGTGACAGATCGAGAGCCTATTCGTTTATACTGTAAAAAAAAAATCACATTAGAGACCCCGTAGTGCTGATTCTTGACCACCTTCATTTGCATCAGGACCACCCCCCCCCCCCCTGCCGTACCCGTCGCGGCAGCAGTTCCTCTTCTCCCTCGTCCTTTCTTCAAGGTTTCACGTAAAAACTCGCAAAAGGAAGCCTCCCAGACAAGGACTCTCTCTGATGCGCCACCATTAAAAACAGCCTGATGTTTGTCAGCCATTTAAGGACGACAAGAGATTATGACAAGCGTCGTTTGAGCCGTCTTTCCCCTCGTGTGTGGGGTGGGCCTTAAACTGCATAAACAGCGCCGGTGGTGGGATCACAACGGGGAGGGTGGTTCGCTTCATCTTCAGCAGTGTCCACAGTGCTGTCATCTGCCACACATCAACACACACACACACACACACACACACACACACACGTGAAATAAAAGTGGGCCCACAACAACAGCCGCCCAAGAACGAAAGCTCGCGCACACAATGGCGCCTGTTTGAGGGCCACAATGAGCATTCTTTTTGATTCAGCAGGCAGACAAAAGTGCGTGCACGCTGCAGCACGTATGGTGGATGCAGCCTATTAAGAAGAGACACACACAATCCAGTGTACGGCTGTTAGAAGAGGAGCCATGTTCTCCGTTTGTACACGCCACCAGTTCCCAGCAGAATGGCTGCCTTTCTCTCTCATCTGTCTTTTCTTTTTCGCCCCGTCAGTGCTGTCAGCCATTTTATTGCCGTTTGTGCTCACAGTGAAATGACAATGGGCCCCATTTATTTCAGGAAGCCTCTGCGGCCGTACATGCATGGATGTCTGTGGGCTTTACATGACGATGCGGCTGAGCCGGAGCCAAAGGGGGGCTGGGATGAAAAGGTGACGCTGGGTTCAGACTCTGGGCTGCATTGAACCTGAGTTCTGGGATGTCGGTCAGAATCTGTGCAGCCGCGTATCTCTGACTGAGCGGGTTCTGTGTCGCAGTAATAACACACTGCAAAAACGAAACTAAAAATAAGTAATATTTTCTTAAAATGAGGGTATCTGTCTTTGATTTGAGCAGGTAAATAAGATCTGTAAATGGAATAAGACTTTTGCACTTAAAATAGGAACAACTCATCTCCATTATCTTATTTCAAGTGCAGAATGACTAATTATCTTATTTTAGGGGTCAAACTAGTCATTCCATTGGCAGATAATATTATTCACCTGCTCAAATCTAAGACAAAAACACAAATTTTAAGAAAATTTTTACTTATTTTTAGATCCGTTTTTGCAGTGCATCGACGTCTCTTAATTTGCATCAGATCTTCACTTACTGTATAGTAAGGTTCAATATGTGGGGCAGATTTTCTAAACTATACAATGACAGAGATAAACTTGTTTTAATGGAGCAAATCTATGCCTTTAGTCAAGAAAAAAAAATCCCAAAAAACGTATGAGCAACATCAGAAAATATCCACGTTTTTTTTATCTCAGAATTTTTGTATTTCTTTTGTGGATATGCATTCCTCTGTTGCCATTTTTTAAATTTAATCAACAATGGCTGTCATACAATTTTTTTTATTCTTTTTTTTTGTAAATTACAAGAATAAAGTGGCAATATTACAGGAATAAAGTCATACAGTCATTTAAAAGTCCTGATACTAATAATTATTTGATGCTGATTTGCTAAAAAGATTTAGTATTTATATTTTGGGAGTCACAGGCTGATAAATTCGGGAAACCTCGATATGGAGGACTAAGTGCTGGAAAGTGGAAGCCAGATGCTTTTTGCATGAGGTTTATACACCAGGAGGAAACATCAGAGTTTAGGCCTTAATCTGAGGTCATGAACAGAATTACTTCCTGGTTTTGTCTTTATACTGTATGAGCTGCAATCAACACAATCGGTCTTAAGCAAGCTGGCCAAACAATGAAAATCAAACTCACGTTAGCTATAGTTTACCCTCTGTAAAATCAAATGTCGCACCCTGTTCTTAATTTTATTTTATTTTTCATTTTGGTCTTGAATTGAGATTTAATGGGGTAAAATGTATTCTGAGCATGTGACTCAGAAATGTTGCTGTAGGCACAAATTTACAAGAAAAGTGTTGCTCAATACAGCTAATGCATCCAAAGTATTTGTGTTTTTAAGTCAGATTATTTTTTTTCTTAGTGGGTTTACTTGTTTCAGATCGGCTGCAGAACAACACTTAGAGGAGTGGAAGAATCAGATTTTATTTTCAAGTCATTTCAAACCAAATCTGATTATTCGCCTCATTCAGGGCTCTCTACGCGAACCCCCTTCATGCTGTTTTTGTTGCAAACCTTTGCAATGTTCTCCACATACGACTTTGGGGGGGTTCTTGCATTTTGAGATTGATGTTACAGCCGAGGTAAAGTTGTTCTAGTTGGGAATTTTAAAGCTCTTAGCATTAGCTAATCGTCGAGATTATAGTCGGAAATGGACGAATCAACTGTAACAGCTGCTAAAGTCGGACTTTCCACTTGGAAAGAAGGATAATTTTTTAAGGCCAATTGTCGGAGCCAATATGGCAGCTCCTCGCGTCAGCAACAGCTATCTGTGATAAAACATGCTTATTTTACAAAGTTGTAGCAGAGCATCTAAAACCAATGACACATTTAGCATCTGCCACTCTGAACCCAACAAATTAAAAGTGTTTTCATGTGGAAAGCACAGCTTTAAAGGGCGTTTCTAAGAGGTACTAGGAACAAAACAGCTGCTTTCCTAGCCTTCGACATAGAGCAATCCTAACCTTTTGTATTTTTTTAATTTTGAAATCCCGACTTCTTCGACTGTGTCACTCAGGTTTACCCCATTCACAGCTCCTATTTTTGATTTCTGAAGGCAAATGAAATGCTACATAACTACTGTTAGCAATGCAAGTGGATTTTTGGAGTCATTCTCACTAAATAATTTGGATATTACACTAACTAATTAATCTTCTAAATTGTATGTATTCAGAGAGTTTCCCACATTTTTCTATTGACTCCATACTGACTTCAGTCCAAGAACAGTGACAACACAACTAGAGATTTATATTAATGCTGCTTTAACTTGCTTCTGTTAGGTGAAAGATTTGCACTAACAACTGCTTGGGCTCTGTAGTGAACATGCCAGTCTCCTATTTAATGTGAACAGCTATGGGGGTGAATTAAAAGAGGTGAAACAGCTGGTAATTCTAAACTAAAAGCCACGTGTCTCTGCTTTTTTTAATAATTATGTTTTCAGCCAGAGAGGGACAATAAAACACAAAGAACCAGGAAGAAACTGAGCTGATCTGAGCGCGTGGCCAAACCGAATCACTTAGCGGCATTTACCAACCCCCCCCTCCTCCTCCTCCTCATCATCTCTCATCTCCATCACACCTTCCATGTTTCTCCCTGTAGAATACCGCCACAACCTTTGAACTGAAATTAACACTTTACCTCTACAAAGACGTACGGTTGTAACCAGTAATGTCATTTGCATGATAATCTGAAGATGTATAAAGGAAAGCTGTTAAAGGCAACCCCCTCTAGCCCCTTTTTTCTTCTCTCCATTTATGTTTTGCCACTTCTTTGGACGCCCTTCACCCCTAAGTCTACACAGCTTACAGCGTGTCCAAGAAGATGTTGAAGAAAGTCACTTGTGATATATATTTTTTCAGATGTTTGGGCTGGTTCCAATCTTGTGAAAGTTTCTCCTCGGGTCAAGTTGTCAGTTTTTAAAAGACAAAAATCGTAGAACGAAGTTGGAAGGATGAAAAGCGGGGAGGAGTGTAAAGGAGGCCAGGTTGCCTCCGAGGCACTGAGTGGCCTGGACGTTCTGAGAGAGGAGAGTTTAGCCGGGCTCGCCCCTGTACATTAATTTACTTTGCATGCGGCGTCTTAGCAGACACGATTCTAAATTTCCAACTGGGAGGCATCAGTGGAGGAATCGCTGTCTTCAAAAGACGTCCTGCCAGTCACGCTTCTCCCGTAGCTGGAGATCTGAGCGCGCCGTGATAACCTGCGACATCTTTCTGGAAAAACGGGGAGTCGATCAGCTTTGATGGAGCACATCCGCCATGACAGGCTACTGAGGAGCTCGCTAATGAACTGGGGGGGGGGGGGGTATTGCTTAGCATGAGAGCACAGAGGAGATGGGTGGATGATTTTAGGGAAGGATGGATGGATGGACATACTGAGAAGCTGCAGCTCTCAGACATTTAACTAGATAGGAGCTGGTGTTTGTTTGCATCGAGATAAGCCCCCTCTAACGCTTCCATCAGGTCCTTTGTCTTCTCCCTCCACCTATAGGCAACCTCCTCCTTAGATTGTTGGTAGTTAAAAATTCATCAGACGTTATTCAAACCCAAAGCTCTCTGCTCGTTTTGTTTCATGGGAGTCAGGAAGTAGTATTATTGGCTTCTCAGGCTGGTGTTCTGGGTCAGCTGAACCAAGAGTCTAAAGGTTGCAGAACCTTTATGATGTCTCCTATAAATCAGTGTTGCTCTCTCATCATAAAATACCATTTTCTCTTTGTCTTATTTCATGGTGGCCTTTCTACTAGAGCCTCTCTACAAACAGGACTGATCTCTGCTCTGTTTTTATTTTTGCTTAAATCATCTACTAAAGTCAGTACAAGCAGCTCTGAGATTCAGACTGCAAAAACTTTGCTTTCACAATATTACAGAAACTGTGAAATTATATAATTTGCTAAAATTAATTGTTTTTCAAATTAAAAGACACAAGAGAAACAGACCACGTGGCCATCTACATGAAATTGTCTGTTGACCGTTGATAAAATGGTCCTACCAACGTCCTCTTAGGGCTACCATGTTGTAAACGAGACAGCTACAAACTTGAACCCATTTCCTTGAAACTGAGATTAACTTGAAACCTGGAGACGGCCACTGTTTTTCAACCAAAGACCTAAGATTTAAAGGCCCAGACATCTATCATCCCCGCTGCTTCAGTGGATCTAAACCGCTCCAGTCAAACTGATGACTGTGGCTTAAAGTCATTTTCAACAAAGCAAAGATGAGACCCTGCGGTTCTGGAACCAGACACCCTCCTCTCCATGATTACACATTACCTGTTCACCCCAAAATCGGAATCGATAACAAGGGGCAGCCTTGGTGGAGTCCGACTTACTCAGGGAACAAGCTCGACTTTGTGCAAAGAATGTAAACACGGCTCTTGCTTTGGCTACGAAAGGACCAGCTAGCCCTGAAAATCATCCCCCACCACCCCATACTCTCACTCAAAAAAGGGAACTACAAGTAAGTAAAATATTCTTGAAATGGGCAGACAAATTTAAACAATCTGCCAATGGAATAAGATTTTCGCACTTAAAATAGGAACAACTCATCTCCAACATCTTATTTTCAGTGCAGTATATCTAATTATCTTATTTTAGGGGTAAAAATACTCATCCCATTGGCAGATATTCTTATTTACCTCCTCAAATCAAGGACAAATACACTCATTTCAATAATTTTGTTCTTACCTTTAGTTCCTTTTTTTTTTTTTACAGTGCTCACGTCACCATCAAGGCCACACCAGGAGGGACACAGCCTTGAGTCTTCCCCAGATCCACAACACATGGACTGGACAAGCAAGCTTAGCAACCCTGCAACAATAAAGACCTTTAATCGCTAAAATAAAAGCTCCAACTTTGACAAATGGACATGATCTCCATTCCAACACCCTACAGTAAGCTTCCCCTCGGAGGCTGAGAAGTGTGGTCCCACCACAGTTGGAACGGTGTCTTCGTCCCCCTTTAACGCTGGTACCAACATCCTGGTCTGCCACTCTGCAGGTATTGTCCCATTCCTCCATGTGGCAACGAAGAGTCAACCACCACAACACAGAGACTTCAGCTTCTAGGTTTGAATCCCATCCAATGAGGATTCCCTAATCTATAGCCTCTCCAAATTAAGTTTCTTTTTTGCCAAAACCTTTTTGGGTAAATTTAGGAGGCGTTCCCTCCACTTGACCATATGGTACACAGCTGACTGACAGCTTGCAGCAGCAGAGGGGATAAGGTGAGCGTTGCCTCACCTTTGATGCAACCTTGTTTCACACGAACAGAAAACACACCATTCACCAGCGCTGGCAAGTCTTTTTTAAAAGGAGTTTAAACCACTGGATCAGTTTTAAAACCACGGTACCTATTGAAGCCAAAAAACGACCCGTGTTATACTCAAGTATCAAATTGTAAACCGAGCTTTTCTGGGGAAAACATTTTCGTGTTCACCTCAGAAAAACAGCCTTGCAGGCACTGAAGTAAAGAAGAAGAAGAAGAAGAAGAAGAAGAAGAAGGGAAAAGAAAACAGGCTTTCTTGCTATACACACACTCGCTCTGTTAGCTTTACACACAAACACACACTTCCCTATTGAGAGGTATAGACGTGGCAACAAAATGCACAACTTTTTGTTCATCTCAAGGACTTGTGAGGGCCCAAGTGAACTGAGAGGCCTTATTGATTTTACCTCTTTTCATGCCGCGACTCTGGGATTACCCATTTTCTCATTCATTTTTAAACACCACTCGAGAGATTCTTCTTTTCCTTTTTCCTCTGTTTTTCTTTTTTCCTCCTTTTCCATAACCCTTCACTTCCACCCAACGCGCACGGACGCGCGTGCACCCCCGCCCCCCCCGCCCCCACCCCATCCCCACACACCTGTGCAGCACTTGTACCTACCACTGTCTTCCACAACCGAGGCTTTCCTTGACCCTGGAAATTGTAATGCAGCCATAGATCACAGCTGCTGAATATCATGGCTTACAAAAGCGGTTAAATAAAATATGTTGAAATCATCCGATCCCAGAGGCCGCGGCAGAAATTCTAATCAGGTGAGAGGAAGGGGTAGGAGTCAGCGGGAGGATTATGGGTAAAGAGAAACGTATGGATCTACAGGGCAAAAGCGAAAGAGAGGTTAGACTGAATGAAAGTCATAGCCAGTACAGTCAAATGTTAGAAATTAGGGTTGCTGGGGTTTTTTTGTGTGCAAATGTTTGAACATTGTTGTCAAAAAAAACTAATGCATTAACATCATAGAACACAGCCTCATTAAAAGGAGACATTTTTTTATTTAGATCTAACTGTTTGAAGTCAATTTTAACGCTTGTAGAGTAAACCAACCTTAAATTCTGACCTTTATCCCTAGATACTCTCTGCTGACCATCTAAACTTCATTATTTAGACATAAAAGTATCTTATGAAAATATATTAGCTAGTTTCTTCCAATAATGAATGTTTATTTCCTGACATTCCAAGGTCTTGTTGCTTTTTTGTTCTGTTTCTACAAAGCCCATCGGACACACCGCTGCATCGGACTCTCTCATATGAGAAGAGGTTGAAATTTTCACTTCCTTTTTTACCAAAATTTGCAAATTATCAAAATTCTGAGTGTGGTACGGATTTTTGTTCAGTGCAAAAGCTCACGTGTGTAAGGTTTTTAGAACGGCACCAAACAGCGGGATTGCGAGCTAATACTGAATTAAGGTACAGTATGACGCTAAAGCTGGCTGCCAATGCACTGCTACATTTATTACGGACAGAAACTTCAGCGTGAGGCGGTGTCTTTGCAATAGACGCACAAACATGGTGAAGGCCATAAACGGGGACCATACAGACAAGCAGGAAGAACGCGAAGCAAGACTGATCGGACTAATCTTGGGGAGGTGGGTCTGCAGCTGTTTCAGGAAGGTAGACTTTTACGATTGAAGGAAAACGTGGACAGCAATGGAAGAAAAAGAAGGATCCGCTGCGTTATACGTAGATTCCCTGAGATCATGGAAATAACCATTTCCAAGCCTTCCCTGCGATATGAGCTCATGGCTTTTGCTGAGTTTTCTTTTGCAGCTTCGCCTGCTGAGATGAGAGGAGGAGAACGTATTAATGGCAACTTTCAGAGGTGACATGTTGGATCTGTAGCATTAATGACTTTTTAATCCAGTCCCCCATTTTTTTTTTACTTGGATCACATTATTCCCTAAACAGGTTTCAGTGAAAACAACTTTTGTAGGTTAAAAATGGGTAGGAAAACCTCCAAATAGCCTAAATTAAAGTCATCAGAACTCCACCTAAGTTATAGTAATGCATTGAACCCTGGTCTTTTAAGGGAGGGTTAACAGTATTTTAAAAATGGATATGACCAAGTTCTAATAAGCAGATATTAAAATATAACTTTTATATTTTGTGTTGTTTGGACAGTAATATAAAGCTTGGTACTCCACATTACTCCAGACTTTTTGAATTGAGAAAGCTTCCTGGAGAGGAAGCGAAACGTCTTCAACTACGGAAAACAAGTCCAGATGCTTTGTTTTTTTTACTTTTTTTTGGAATAACCACCTGTCATGTATGAATATTTGTTTTTATGTCCCTTGATTTGTTTCATGAAGTTCTTCCCGTTTTCCCTCAAAGCTACCACGTTACAAACTCCTAGCTAGAGCATGGACATAACTTTTAACGCGAAATCTAGCAATTGAACGAATGCTGTGACATTTAAGGTTTTTAACAGATTTATTCTGCCGCAAAAGAGCTCACCTTTTGTTTTCTAACTCTCCGTCACCAAGTAGTTTACAATTATTTGTCTTTTTTTAGGATTTGCTTTAATTATGGGTGAGGCTTGCTTTGGTTTATCTTCTTCAGTTTAGTCAAATAATATATTAAACATATCCTATAATTTTTACTAGGATGTTATATCTAGTTTACCCTTTCAGTAAATACTAATCGTAAAAAAAGAAAACTCATCTTCTTTTAATATAGATGCGTTTTTAACTCCCTTGAAAGACCAAGAATTAATTTCCACATGAATAACCTTCGCTGCTGAGCTAAGATACAGATCTGCTTTGGAGAATCTACGAGCCTGGTTGTTTCTGGGCATTACAGTTTAAAGTGGCTGATAGTTACTTTGAGATCATCTGAGCGCAAAATACACTAATCCATAAACTGAATTAGACACAATGTGATTTTTTTTGGGGGCTTATAAGACATCACAGAGGTATTTTAAAGCATTTTGAGCAAAATCCTTAATTTCATTTAATCTATGCCATACTGTTTTCCACAATTCATCGGAAACCCATCATCGCCTCGAGCTGCGAGTCTTCAAAGTGTTTCAGCTCCTCATAACCTGCAGTGTCAAACGACTATTTGTAAAATAATTGAGTCTCCGGATATTAACGCTCTCATTTTATGCTAAACAGGCCAAGCACATCTCTGGCCCATAGGTCTTCCTTTGACCAGACGTAGGAGGGTGTAAAAAAACATATTAATTATTCTCCTGGCATGCTTGTTAAAGCACACCACAAAGGTTGACCCAGCTGAGAGCAGCCCATTGCACAGTGCTGCTTTAGATTAACACATTTAGTGTATCTTGTTTTTTTTTTTCTTCTGAATTGCACACAGATTTAAGTGAGGTGCAGCTCCAACACAGAATGTTGGCACAGACCCAATATTTATAAAATCATTTTTCTACGCAATGAGAAAAGCATGAGCCAACCTCAAACATCAGCTTTCGTTTCATGAGTGCCACGAAAACTTTCATGCTGCGGTTCCCACGACTGAGCACCCCGCCGACCCAGTCACATGTAAAAGAAAAAGGAAAAACGCCGGACAGTCCGGAGCGAGGTGATTGATCGCGCCTCAATCCCCTCAGTGGTTCTCCAAACACGGAGACGCTCAATTACACTTCAGGATCAAGATGCTGAATTCACACACTGAACTCCACAGAGAAGGGGGTGAAAAGAGAACGATCCAGAACCCTGCGAAGGCGATATTCTGCACACAGACCAGCAGCTTGGCCCGGAGAGTTTAGTCTTTGGCAAATGAATGAATCGTTGGATGTGGGGAGCAGTTATATTTCTTTAATATTGAATACAAAGGCGGGTTTTTGTTAGCCGAGCGTAAAGTAACGGCGAAAAGAAAACTGTTAGGAGATGCAAAAAGTCTTTGAGTTTTCATTTATGGCATATATGTTAAAAGCTTTGATGTCTGTTCAATCAGGCTGATTCAAGCCTCTGACTGTAAATAAGAGACTTTATAAACTGTGAAATTGGCTCTCATTGAAGAAAAAACAAGCTTTAAAATAAATTTTACTATCTTCGGTAGAGAAAAACATTTATTTTACGTTGTCTTGATTGTGACTGTTGGTGTCAAACTTCATATCCTTTCAACCTTATTGACATTTTGTCTCCTTGCAGCCACACAGTTAGAGCTGCAAGGCTTTTAAGGGTTTGTCTCTACCAGCTGCGTACATTCTGAAACGGGCATTTGTGTCGAATCGTGCTTTGCTAAATGGCTCGAGCTCTGTCAGATTGGATGGGAAGCATCTGTAAACAGGTTTTATTTGTATTTAGATCTGGAACCAGACCAACCTAAATGCTTTGATTCATCTCCTTACATTGTAGCTCTGTGGGCTGATTATTATTTTTTTCTCCTGCTTGAATTTGGACCAACGACAAGTTGTTTTCCCCCTTAATCGTGTTTTCTTCCAGGGTTGCCTGTATTTACCTCGGCCATCTTCCCATCTACTCCAACCACCTGGCCTGTCCCTGCTAAGAAGAGCATCCTAGCATGATGATGCTACCACCACCGTGCTTTAACGTGGGGTTTGTGTTCAGGTTGATTTGAAGTGTTAATTTTCCACCAAACATAATGCTTTAGACCTCTAGACCAGAGTAACTGTCCTTTACACCCTTGTTTCATCTCCTGTGTGGCAAACTGGAAATAGGAAGTCTTAATGCTTGCTCTTCCATACAAGTCAAGTCAGGTTTATTTGTATGGAACATCTCAGCAACAAAGGAGTTGAAAGTACTTTAACATACGCCGGATTTGTGGAGTTCACAGTCAGTTGTCCCACCAAAGCTCCAGATTTCTGCATCTCCTCCAGAGTCACTTTTTTAAATACGTTTAAGTTTAACGTCAAAATGAGGATGTAAAAGTGCATCAACAATAAAGTTGAGATGATCTAAGACGATCATGATTTGTGCAGAATAGGATTTTCTAACGGCGCTGATGTTATCTCGTCAACTATAATTCTGTTAACAGAAAAAAAAAAATCAGCAGTTTTCTTTTCCCCTAAGTTCCCCTAATACTCCTCCATACCATGAGCTTTGCTCTTCTCACCCACGTCTCCTCGCCTGGCAGGTCAGTTTAGGTTAACCGAACACGTCACGTAGGTTTGCGTGTACCGTTTGTCCTTCCAGGTCACAATTATGCTCTGGTTTGTGTTCGTCTATCGCACAAAATCCCAATAAAACGTTTTTCATGTTTGTGGCGATATCGTGACAAAATGTGAAAAAGCTCAAAGGGTGAGAATACCTTTGCAGAGCTTTGTAAACGAGGAGAGTCGTGTGGACTCAGCTTGAAATTAGGTTAACAATCCGGGGAAGGTGTCCGGACCCAAAGTGGATTTGTGGTGTTCATCCCTCTGAATGCAGTGGCAACATAGGTCCTGCGGTCAATGTCGGAGTGATTCAGTGGTTCTGAAATGTACAGTCCAAAGAAATGCTGCCATTTGATTAAAAAGAAATCCTCTTCTATGGCTTAGATAAAGCAAAGTTCTTATTCAGCCAAGCCCCTGCGTGCAACAATTGAAATCAAATACAATTTTAGATTAGATGCTGATGGCAGTGGTTGAAGGACGAGCTATTTGGATGAGGAACGATCTTAGAGTTTCACATATCTAATTCCTTTCAAAGGACGCTGAGAACGGCAGGACTCATTCAAAGAGAAAAATGCTTCCTCGAGTGGCCGTCTTTCACTGAGGCAGAGCAACGGGAACGAAAGGTAAATAAAATTGGTAGACAGATGCTTTAACTATGAATTTTGTTTTTCTTTACCCTTTCCACAAAGACGCAGAGAGGTCTGGCCGTGCCTGGTATTGTGCCGTGACCTTGGGTTGTCCTCGAAACTGAGCGGGCATCTTCTGCTCATAATGTTGGGCTTCGGATGGTCGCGAGACGGCATTCTTCCGCCATATTTGTTTCTGTTCTTTCAGACAACCCCCCCCCCCTCATTCTTTCAACGGCAGCCAACGGAGTGAGCCATTAGGACAGTCGTCTCAAATGCGTCTTATTCATCCATCATTACGGACTGTCTTTATTCCCACATGATCTTTCAGCACCGTTACATTGTATGGAAGCTTCTCTTTTTTTTTCCCCGTTCTGAAATTCTCTAAGCGATTAATGATAATGGGCCCTGATGTGAATGTGACAGAGCGTCTCTGGTTTGAATTCTTGCTGCAGTTAAAAGAAGTGAAGAACTGTTACCGCAATTGAATTTTGGTAGTGATCAAGGCCCCTGTTAAATTAGATGTTTTCTTCAATGTAGTAATTATTTTAACTTGGTAATGGCGAGAAAGCATCGTCTCGTACAATGGCACTGATCTCCCTCACATGTCCTCTTTACATTTATTAAACCATCAACAGGCAAGTGAATGAAACCACTTTAAAACAGATTATCAAAAGGACCCTATTCAGTGCTCATCTGAATGATACGATCGTTTTTGTGTTTCCCATTTGTTGACAACTGAATGGACAGAACTTAAGGTCTACGCGTATTCAGAGGGATGCTTTCAAGGTGCGCTGCAGGTTACACTCGCTGCCAAATAAACAGAAATATTCTGACTGAGCTGCTGAACTACATTTCTGATCTTTAAACAGGGAGATATTCTTCCTCCGGTTACAAAAAAAACAGAACTTTGGAGAATAATTTAAGACTATAATGTCCATGAAATGAGGAGTTATTAACTGAAAGACCACAGGAAGGACAATGAGAGATTGATTTTACCTAATTACTTCATTACTTGTAGGTATATTGCTGCTAGTTGAATTTTATTTCAGTTTACAGGTTTTACATTAGGCTAAAAGAGAAGCTAAAGATGTTTTGTAGCTTGCATACTGATGCTGTCTGTGGTACTTGCAGTCCAAGATACCGACACAATGACTTCCTGTTGGGTTTTTATGGCCATGTCCATCAACTCTGGATTCCCACATGTTAAACCTGGATTTAACCCCAATCTCCAGAGTGAAGTGCAGATTAAAGACGATACAATGTACACTTCATCAAAAAAACCTTCACAAATGAATGTTTTCCATCTTCTTTCTGCATTTTCTAAAAACCAACTTCAGCCCTTTTCAAAACTACTAAACATTCAGTAATTCAGAGGATTTTAGCTCTTTATAAAAAGGTTTGATTACTTGCTCAGGGAGTGGTCAAAAGATTGCCCAAAATATTAACTTTTAGGCATCTTGAGTTTTTGTGTAGCATCTGATTTTAAATTTCTGCTGTCTTCAGTCATTAAGGATTAAAAATGCCAACTTCCAAAAGATGCTATGACAAAACAATTACAGCTTGATTCCTGTTTTGTTTTGTTTTTTTAGGGATTAAATCTTTTGAATGGCAGCCATGATTAAAACCATCAAACATACAATAATTATTAAGATTTCTTACCAGAATTTGTGTTCCAAATTTTGGAAAATTTTTTGTCTCACAAAGGATGCTGCCGTGTGCCCTAACACAGCAAAGAGGAAGACTTGATGAAGAGTTAGAATATGCCTAAATGAAAATAAATTTCTAAAATTACAGGGGTAAGTATTTTTTAGGGTTGGATAATTATACAATTAACTAAATATATATTTATACATTTTATTCTCTTTCCCACTGTCAGAATCTAGCATCCTTTTTATGGCCTATTTTTGCAGGTTTGTTGTTTAAAGTCTGACCATTGTAAACATATATGTATATAATTTAGACATTGTATTTATAACTTTAGTCTAAGTCTAAGTTTAGTCTTGAAAATGTGGAGTTTCAACTTAAATATTGTGTAGAAATGCTGTGTGCTGTCCAGATTCTGTGGTGTGCAGATGTCATTACCTTCTCAGTTTCTAGTTTTCTGTATTCAATCTCTCTATTTAGAAAATTGGAGAAGGCAAAATAAAAATATTACAGAACTCTATTGTTCATTTTCCCACCCTTTCTGATGAAATTGATTTTTTAAAACTTATTGTCATATTTTTTATTCAAGCAAAATCTTTCACTTTAATCATACAAATCATCCAAATTGGAGCACTTGATACAAACACATTGGCTGAAAGAAGAAGTCACTATGATGATTTACCTTATACAGGTACGAGCCCCAGAGGTTATTTGATTCAAACAGATGCAGCTTTATGTTCCTGAAACAAACATCTGACGAAGAAAACACTCACCAAGCAGTCTAATATTGTTAAATGTTGTACATTTGGCTAATAATCCTTGAGGAAGAAATGTGGACAGAGGAAGAAAACTTCATACATCATCCCCCGCATTTATTTCACCACAGTTAAGAATATGTTAAAAGCCTTAAAGTAACAATTTTTTTTGTATTGTTTTCCTCTTGATTACTTTGAGGCATGAGCCTTCATTGATCTACCCCTGATATAGATGATTAAAAGGCTTTACTAGCTATTTAGATTTAATCTCACTCGTGCAATATATTTCCCCCCACCTATTCCGCCAAAATAACTCATGCCAAATTTATTGGCACCTCTGCTGTTGAAAGCAGTTGTAGGTTTAAAGTCCTGATCACCACAGAGTTAAGAAATTAAGCCCATTGGTATGAAGCTGTCGCTTCATGCTTGCTCAGTATGAGGGATTGCTGCAAAGCCATGGACAATGCAGACGACTCTCCCTGTAGCTCTACGCAGTTTCAGGAGTAAATCCTGCTTGTCAGGACTTTGATGCAATCAACTGGTTCCCTTATATAGGACATTTTTGACCAATCTGTATAATATACTGGAATTTGACTTTGTAAAGTGCCTTGAGATGGCATGTTTCATGAATTGGCACTATATAAATAAAATTTAATTGAATTGAATTGAAAATTATGCTCATGCTGTCTCTAAAAAAAAAAACATTAAAAAAAACAAATGGTGAAAAATCTTTCAAAAGAAAACATTTCCTGTTATCAAAGCTATAGATTATCAGTCCTTTTATTGCCATGTTTGACATATTTCAGGCCAAGTATCTTTAATGATCAATGTTTGGTCGTCAGTATTCTTTAATGAGTTTTAGCTGTCAGGATGCGTCAGTAGACATCTGTCAGGGGTTTAACTCCAAGAGTTACAATATCCTGACTGATGGATGATGGCTATCCACCTGAGAAGGCTAAGAATCCAAGAAAAGGCCAGACATTTGGACAAAGACAAGCAGAACATGAAGCTGGGGGACATGCATGAGTGGTTCGCTTTAAAGGAGAGGAAACCAACATGGAAAGGGAAATCATCTGACCTTGCAAGTAAAAGAAAGGTCCTCTTAAAGGAGAAAGTTAGTTTAAGGGTTCCTAAAATGCCACAAAAAAAAAACAGCCTGCAGGATGAAAACTTGTGAGGGCACAGTGTCAGTCTTTGACATGCAGGATGTAAAAATCTTTTGTGTTACAACATAGTGACAACTAGACTTTGCAACAAATTAAAACCATTTTGGTAGAATAATGTAACACGGGATATTCAACATATGTGAGCATTAAGATTAAAGATGTCATTAATCAGGTTGTATCAGCACCATGGACAGTTACACAACTTTTCGCTGAGTCTTCAGGTAAATTATCGTCCTTGTTTCAAAGTAGGGTAGGCAAATTTTAAAAAAAATATTCCTTTAAATCTTACAAACTGTGAACCAGGAAGAAATTAGAGCATTTAGTGGTGATTTCTTCCTTCTAATCCACTATTCAGTAACTGTAGCATTTTTAAGTTATACCTTCAGGTTTTTTAGGTTTTCAAAGTGCCTAGGATGCTAGTAACAAGTAATAAACAAGGGCTTGTTTCTTTTCGAAGTATGTGTGACGAGACACAGAGAACACACAACCTTACTCTTCAGAAATGGGGAAAAAAAAAAAACATGCAATTCAAGTAAGGCAGATGTTTCACACAATAAGTAGCACGCCAAACCACTCCAAAATAACTGCAGCCAAAGCCTTTTTAATGTAAAATTAAACTTTTTTTAAAGCAGACAGAGAGGCCTAATTATCTAAGCCACTATTAAAAAGAGGAATGACAGGATAACTTGTGTTTCGATTAAAGCTAATTTCCACATGATCTGTGCCTACTCCTAACTATTTCTACAAAATGACCTTAGCTCAAGCATTTTTGATGTACAGGTAACGTTTTCTTAAGTTAGATTCTACAAAATCGGTAAGACATGAGAACATGACGGTCAAGTAAGCATAAAAGTTTGCACGCATTCAGTGGCACTCTAAAAGATTCAGGTATATGGAACTGGGAAGCATTTAATTAGTACTTTGTTGTTGTTTTCTCTTAGCTACTCTTTAAAAGCGCAATGACCGTACCATTCAACTAAGGAAATTGAAATTAAAGCTTTCACCTAATTTGAACCATATCGAAGAAGTCCAAAAAAATAAATGTATCTGAAGCAGTTTTAATTTGCGCTTAATGTTTTCATTAAGGGTACAAAGGCACATTTTCTCTTATCCAATATTCAAAGTGCAAAATACAACAGAACATGCCATGTGACGATCTTTGTAACTCAGTAAATAGAGCCAAGAAATTAGCTGCTCATCCAAACTTACTTACATCTATAGCCAGATCAATTACTATAACAGTTTTTAAAGCATCAGTGACAAACAAGGCAGGATGAAGACCCAAGGAGGGACTGCCAAAGCTCTTAAAATTATGTATTTATACATTTTTACACATCATTACCAGCTGTCGGTAAATATGAAGAACAGTGTAACTTTGTAAGTTTGTGTGACTGGGGAAGACACAGGACTCAGAACAGACATTAGCTGGAGCGAATTGCTTCATTACAGCTGAGAAACCAAAGTAACAGTGTTTTACATGTGGCACACAGTGATGCCCAACCAGACAGATTGTTGATGAAGCAGAGGGCTCTCCTGGTTACGCCACGACTCCTTAAAAAACAAAAATCCCCCGATGAAGCTCCAGCTTGGAGCTGCTGTGGTGTAGGGGGCCGGGGTCACCGGTTCATCCGTCAGAGAGGCTCCTCGCTGATGGATGGCACTCAAAGCAACGCACACTCTATCCGCTGTAGCCCTAACCGCTGAGAAAGGGCCTTTGCAGGCAGGGAAATAAATAAATAAACAGCAACATCAAAGGGATGTTCAAAAGAAAAACAAAGCTTGCACAGGTTCGTTTGCAAGCGCACACACATGCACGTGCACCGGCTCTCTGGCGCACACATCCGGAGAAAAGGGAGGCGGAGGGGAAAAAATACAAAGGACTGAAAGCGTACACATAGTTTACTCTCCAATGACACTCGGCTCGAAGAAAACCCAGACAAACAAGGCAGAGTGGTGAAAATTGGAGTGTTTGATGGTTTGATATTCACGCTGAAGAGACTCAAAGACAAAGAGTGGGTCAGAAAATGAATGAAAAGTGAAATTATATGTCCTTTTTGGCCTGATTTTTAGACTATACCTTTAAACAGCCTTAATGACCTTCATTCAAAGTTATGATGTTGAGGAAGCAAGCTGATCCTTTTACCTCTTAACATAGAGACTTGTTCTTCTTTAATAAAATACACTAGTGATTTACACATTGACTGACGTCTCTGGTTAATGTTTTTTTTTTCACTTTTACTAGCAAGTACTGGTTGTGTGGCTCCTCAGGATTCTCTGTTTTTTTTTGTCCTATCTGGCAGTGTAGCATTAAGAATTGCTGTCTTAATGCCAAAGAAAGCAACAGATTTGCTTTTAGAAGTGAAGCCTTACTGCTTTCCCCATAGTGCTCCTCTTGATTTATATATGAAAAAAAACTTTATCGAATATTATTTAGGGATGCCGTTCAATTGACACAGAAACCGAAACGTAGAAGAGAAAGAAAGGAAGAGAAAAAGATGAAACAAAATACTAAAAGGGAGCAAAGGTGACAAAAATAGAGTAGAGAAAAAGGATAGATAACATCCATGGAGTCTGCTTCTACACCTCCAGAAAGAGATATAAAAGGAACAGCAACTCCAACCGATAAAGTATCACAGGTACAAACAGCCAACGCCTTGATGACATCACAGAACAATACGTAGTATTATTTAATACAAGATATATAGTCACAGCCAAAACTAATTATATGTTTTTTTCTGTATAGAAGTGAATCTCTAAGCGCCTCAATCCAAGCACGTGTAGCTGTTTGCGAGACTACACTTGTAGGGTTTAGCCATAAGAAAAAATGCTCAATATTGGTTGTGAGGAGCCAAATACCTGCCCCCTAGAGCGCCGAAGCAGACACCGGGGAAACCAGAACCCCAGACACCCGATAGGGCCCCCAGAGCGAAGGAGCTCAAAAGGGACACAGGCCCAAGAGGGACACAGGGATAGCTGCCCCCACCCCCAACCCAACACTCTCCAAACCTGTCCTATACTATACCTATACTGTCCATACTCCAGCCCCAACCTCCCATACCGATCCCAGCCCCGACGACTCATGAGCCTATCCATCCGGAGATGGGCCCAACACAATCCGAACAGGCCAGCCAACCAGAGCCCACCCCATAAACCCGGAGGAGCCATCTCCCCCTACACCCTGCCCTCCATACTTAAGCCTAACACCCTATTGAGTATTGTCATTGATGAAGTGCCAGTCAGGAAATGGCAAGAAAAAAACTGGCATAAACTTGCCCATACTTACAATCTGATCAATCATTTAAAAGTTTAAAACATGTTGCACAGTGACAAACAAGGCTGGACAGGGACCCAGGTGTAACTTGCAAGTACGTCTACTATGTGGGGTTTCCTTCAGAAGAGGCTAAGATTGAGCTTTTTGGCAAAAAGTACTATTTTTGCACCAAGTGGCGCAGGTGTTAGGGCTCCATCACAGTAAGGACGTCCTGAGTGAATGTCGAGGTGGGGGACTTTTTCTTTTTCTTCTCTAAATTCCCCTTACGGGTTACAGTGTATGTGGATGGTTGTTTATCTTGTGTGTGACAGTGTTGCCTTCTGACATCATTGGGTTGCACCCAAAGTTGTTTCAAAATAAAGGAAGGCCCATTGTGGCAAAATACTTCAATTTTAGTATTATCAGACTCCAGGATGTGTCTGAAATTCACGGACATTGACCCTAAGATGCATTTAGACTGCAATTTGACTTTTACATTGCTTTCCATGTAATGGCTTCTTCCTTTCTGAGTGACTTTTCAGCCCATATTGGTACAGGACTTGTTTTACTGTGGATAATGAGACTTGCCAAGTTTAACCAGTAGCTTCACAAGATCTTTTGCTTTTGTTCTCACACACGTCATCAAGGGATAATGGAAACAACATTGCCACAGAAAGGGTTAAAGAGGTAACTTCATGCAATCAGCAAAGCACAAATTTTACTTCAGAAACTTTTACCTGTTTCAGACCCACAGGATACTTGTAATTTTTCATTGACTAAATGTTTAGAAACCTTGCATGGTTTTTCAGTTAAAGCTTTAAGGCATATTTTTTTTTTCAGCCAGTTCCTGGGAAGTGCAGCTAAATGTTATTGTTTTCATGATGGTGGATATTGGCAGCTGGGAAGCTGATTGCGAGTACTTGGGCTGGTTAGGGAGAACTGCTCGCTCGGCCTTGAGTTAGCCAGCATTGGCCCATCCTATGAAATATTGAGGAAGCTGGGAAGCCTCGTCTGGGGCCTCATGTGAAGGTTTGCGTACATGTGTGTGTGTGTGTGTAGGGTGAAGAATGCATGATGGTGCAAACGGTGGATATTGTGTTTGCTCCCCGAAACCAAAACAACGTCTTATTGCCTGTTAATGTGCTCCTGAAATCAAAAGTCTGTTGCGTTGCGTCTCCTCCTGAAAATATACCATTCTGTGTCTTGATTTTACATCCATCTCTCCCTGCTGCTCTCATCTGCCTTCCACCCTATCATCTCCGCTCTCAAAGCAGCTGAGATCTCCAAGATTTAATCTCGTCCTTATTGCCTTAATCTTTTTGTTTCTGTACATCTCCATTTCCATGTGCATATCAGTTCTTCTCATCGTACGAATTTTTCTCCTCTTTCTACTTTTTTGTACTTTTGTCTGTTTTCAAAACCATCCAAAAGGATTGTTGCTGTGCATATATGTGTCTGTGTGTGTGTGTATGTGTGTGCGTGTGTAGCCAGCCAGTGAGCTGAGCTACAGTACAGACAGTTTAGTACAGTTGAAAGAGCACATCAGACTCCTGCCCTGCTCTCTCTGAGGGCTGATAATATGGGCCCCTCTTACCTGTTAGGAGCTAGTGAGCCGCCGCTCCTCCCTTTAAATGAACTTCAGAGGGGGGATCGGATTGACAGGAACACAGAGAGGGCTGCTTCGTTTGACTGGCGGTCCTGTCAAGGTGAACCCAAGGCGCTCTCTCCGGGCCACGCTGCGTTTTCCACCAGGCTGCTGCGCTTAGCTGATCAGGCCTTAATAGCGCGATAATGACCCAAAAAACAAACTCTGAGGTTTGTGCTGGTCTGAGGTTTACATACAATCATCATGGGTGTGATTCTCATACTGATCTGGGCATTTAACAATACATTTGATTGGTTTGATTTTCAGGGTTGGAAGGATTATATTAGATGCAGCATTATTGATTTTCCAAAACAAGAATTGGGTGCACAAGTTTGCATGTATTGTGAAACTTCTCTACTGTTTAAAATTATACATAAAGCAGGACATATCGAATGTCTTTTGGCAACTTGCAGAGCAACCACGCACGGCTCCTCACAATCAACAAGTTTCTGACAGCTCATTTGACTTCTCTTCTTATAATAAAAATAAAAACAATAATATCTTTATTTATAAAGCACTTTCATACAAAGCGCTGAACAGTTAGGAGATAAAAGACAAATCAAGGCAAGACAAGGCAAGGCAAATTTATTTATATAGCACGATTCAGTACAAAGACAATGCAAAGTGCTTTACATGATTAAAATATAGCAAAATAAAACAGAATAAAAGCAAGTAGGAATAAAATGTAGATAGAAAAAAAGAACAAAAATGTGGTGATTCAGTTAACTAGAACAGTTGAAGGCAATCTTAAACAAATGTGTTTTTAATCTTGATTTAAAGGAACTCAGGCTTTCCGCACCTTTACAATTTTCTGGAAGTTTGTTCCAGATAAGTGGAGTATAGGAACTAAATGCTGCTTCTCCCTAAATCAAGACAGTACAGATTAAAAAAAAGAGACAAAACACAAGAAAGGCAACAAAACAGAAGGGAAAGTTTAAGACGAATGGGACAGAGTAAACAAGTGGGTCTTTAACTCGGCTTTAAAAACGACAACAGAACCTACCTGCCTGATGTCCTGAGGGAGGTTTCTCCACAGGAAAGGGGTACGAAAAGAGAAGGCACGCTGGCCAACAGTTTGTCTTTGTGCTTTAGGGATTTTTAAAAGGCTAGTGCCTTGAGATCTGAGAGCTTGAGGAGGGACATGTAAGTGCAAAAGGTCCGAGAGGTAAGAGCGCGCCAATCCATTTAAAGCCCTGTAGGTGAGCAGCAGGATATTGAGCAACTACCGGGAAGTCCACAAAATGCAGTTTGAAGCCTTTAGCGGATCCAAAATGCTGCAGCAAGAATTCTGATGAAAATCTACAAGAGGGACACTATTTCTCCTGTTTTAGCTTCCCTTCATTGGCTTCCTGTTAAATCAAGAACAGTATTCAAAATTCTCCTTCTTATGTATAAAGCCCTTAATAATCAAGCTCCATCATATATAATAGCTCTGATTACCCCGTATGTTCCTAACAGAGCACTTCGCTCTCAGACTGCAGGTCTGCTGGTAGTTCCTAGAGTCTTTAAAAGTAGAATGGGAGGCAGATCCTTTAGCTATCAGGCTCCTCTCCTGTGGAACCAACTCCCAGTTTTGGTCTGTGAGGCAGACACCCTGTCTACTTTTAAGACTAGGCTTAAAACGTTCCTTTTTGATAAAGCTTATAGCTAGAGAGGCTTAGGTTACCCTGAGCCGTCTCTGTACAGTAGTTATCCTGCTTAGACTGCTGGAGGACATCAGGATGTATTTTTCTCACTGAGTTTTCCTACTGTTCTCCAATTTGCATTGTTTATTGTTATTTCAACTTTTAACTTTGTGTTCTCTCTGTCTCTTTTCTCTTCATTGTAGGTACACCTGGTCTGGTGTTCTCTTAGTTGTGATATCATTCAGGGGGCAGATTGTCATCATCCCTAGGGGGCAGATTGTCTGTCATTACCTTACAATACAGAAAGGATTCCTGGATCAATGTGTGCTTCTGTCTGTTTTTTGTCTCTATGCTCTGTCTTTTCTAACCCCCAGTAAATCGAGTCAGATGACCGTTCACACTGAGCCTGCTTCTAGTTCTGCTGGAGGTTTTCCTCCCTATTAAAGGGGAGTTTTCCTCTCCACTGTCACTACATGCATGCTCAGTATGAGGGATTGCTGCAAAGCTAAATTCTAAATTCTTTATAGAAACAGCTAGATTGACGTGTGGATGCAACTCAGACACAACTATGTGCTCCAACAGGACAATGGTCCTTAAAAAAACACCAACACAGGTTTTTGAATAGATAAATAGGCAAACATGAAGCTACTCCTCTGTCCCACTGAAGAACAAGAACCAATTTAAATAAACTGTGTTTCTCTCGCTTCCTTCAGGCTGTTGATGATTACATAGAAAATGTGGTTTGCCCACAAGTTGCTAAAGAACAGTTTTCCAAATATTAGTGTGGGTCAGTGACCGGTTGTTAACAGGGGGGACTTTGGGAGCTGCCCTCAACAAAACTGCAAAAAAAGGCATAAACACAAAAAGCTAAATTAATTCTCTAAGTGAGAATTACTTAAAGGTTCTCCTCAGGGAGCGTGGCCAATCAACGCTTTTTGTGTCATTTTTTAAAGTCACACCCCTGGTGGCTTAAATGCGCAGAAGCAAATGTCATTCAAACATACGGATGCGAAAAGAAGAGTCAGACTACAACAGCGACAAGACAGGAGAGAACAGCGCAACAAAAGAAAATTTGGTTATTTATGAAACAATAATTTCATGAGTCTTTTCCTTAAGCAAAAAATAATAGTCTTTTTTATCATCAGCTCCCAACAGTGGGGGTCTATACATATATTTGAGTCTCTATCTGTGATTTTTTACGCTATTAGAATTAGAGTAAGTCCACATTAAAGATTTGCGCATCTAATTCCTGTTTTTAAAACTGACATTTTATCTCCCGCTATCGGTTCACTGGGACAAAAAGAACAAAAGTTTTATGATGCCACTGCTCATGATAAATGTATTATGAAATTCTGACTGACAATCCAAGCCTTTATCCTCCTAATGTCAGAATCAAGGGTACTTTACCTCAAAAGATTACAGCACCTTAAAGGTCTGGCTAATTTAGCAAGTTAGCATCAGCCGAACCGTCCCATTAATCCTTTATTTTCCAAAGTGCACAAATCTGAGGGTGGTAACTGTTTGAGAAACCATTAATGAGTGCTTGGTCTCGTTTTCCTCCCTTGACAGATTCTGCATAGTAATAAAGTCAAGGGGAAGCCTTCCTTTAAGCCTCAGCACCTTAATAGCCCGTATGATGACACTTTATCTATAGTTTGTGCATATAATCACCAAACTAAAGGGGGCGACCTCAGGGGTTAGGTTCATCCGCTGACACTTGACATCTTTATAATTAACTGGGAAGGTCTAATCTCTGTCTTCAAATGACGCGTGGCTACTCTCCATTTAATATGCTTATAAGCACTATGTATTATTCAAATATGCTGATGAGGCTCTGTTAGAAAACAGACTTTGTGACACAGGTTTTTTACCCCTCTCCTGTGGCAACAGGGGTGCCGGGGGGGCCACTAATGGACCTGCAGGGATCGGAGATCAACAGCCCTCCTGAAATTTTTATTCTCCATGAAAGACGACAAAGTTTTCTCTCTGCGTTTTCTTCGCCTTTGTGCTGCCGTTTCAGTTTGGCTAACTCAGGAAAGGCAGCACTGATTTGTTTTAAGTGCAAATACACCATTCCCCCCCCCCCCCCCCCCCCCCCCCCCCCTCCCCCCTACATTGGCTGCCTGTGTGGACTTCATGTCGAATCGTTTTTGGCTTTGAGATGTTTTGGAAATCGAGCAAGCTTTAGACTGAGTGAAGCAGCACAACGTTTCATGTACGTGGGCTGGGAGAAAAGAGCCTCTTATGTATACTTTTTGGCTCGAGCTACATTTGAGCGGCTGCTGGTCGCCGGGTCAGAGGCTTCGGTGAGCCGGTAACCGCTACACGAATCCCCCCGCCGTCCTCACCGGAGCCTCTCAGCTGCGGCGGCTCCTTGACACTTTCGCAACCTTCTCTCCTCTCAGTTTGAGCAGAGAATAAAGTCGGGCCCGTCTGCTGTGTGCCTTCTGTCTAAAATGCAGTTGTTACTTTTTTTTTTTGCTTTAGCCTTTTTCCTTCAATCCATATTCAAGACTCGCTCACAAATTACAAAATCAATACAGCACCGTGATTACACTGTGGGGAGGTCATCCGGTCCTGGTATTTGAAAATTTTACATGTACATATCAACTTGGTTAAATAAATAAAGCATCATAAAAAATAATGTAATGAATGCATTAAGGGAGAGGATCATTAAAACAGGAATATGCATTGCATCCTTTGCCAGGTTTTTAATGCCGCAGCTTGTGTTGTTGATCTGTAAATAGATCGCTTTATATTTGATGAAATCAGTCTTTAATCTGCAGTTCTCTGGGTTTCTAAACCTAAAAACAGTGGTGTGATGTTTCTACTGTGAAATAAGAGTGGTATTATTATCCTCTTTGTAAAGGAACTCAGGCAATAGTTTCCTTCCTAAAGGTACACTGCTCCCAGCTCCCCCCCATGATCATGATTTAACATGTAAGTGTGACGAGGTAAAAAAAAAAGAAACAATTTTGTATTCTGAATCCCTTTTATTTAACTTCATAGTTAGGTTATGCTGAAATTGTCCAATCAACCTCTTTATTCCTTAAAGGTTATAATTACCTGTTTGCATGTATTGAAGGCATTTTAGGTTTCCTCCCTGCCATCCATTGGGGTTCATTGAGTGTTATTTTTTTATTTATTTTTTTGATCCTGGGCCTCCAAATCTTTGCTGCTGTCTGCTCTGCCTGGAGCCAGCCCCAAGCCTCTCCACAGACTCCCACCGAACTCCCTCTGTTTCTGGCCTCGACTCAAGCTCCCTGCTTGTCCGGCTAACCGCCGTAGCTTCTGTCTCCGGTGTCATCTTCCTTTTAACTAAACTGTGGGATTTTCTGCTTGTCAGCTCAAGCCTTTGCAATTAAACCTTTTAGTGCTTATCTGATTTTTTTTTCTGTGTAGTTTTAGTATTTATTTTGTACTGAAAATGTGCTGCACACGTTTTTTTTTTTAACCGACCATACATCATTTATGTTGTATGATAATGTGATAAATTACAGCACTGACAAAAATAATAATATCCTGAGTATCACTTGAAGCCAACGAACATTATTCTGCAACAAGAAGTTTTTCAATCTAGTATTTCTAAAGTCAGCTGGATGCTTAAAATAATCTTACTTCATAAAATAAGGGGAAAATTAAAGGAATTATTGATAATAATGACGAGAAACATGTTCGGAGGTTCTACCTCTTACAAATAACATAAATAAAAAAACATGATACCAAACAGTCAAACATTGTGGTGGTAGTGTGATGGTCTGGGCCTGCCATGCTGACCTTGCTAACTTATCATAATTGATAGAGCCACAATTTCTGCTTTCTACCAGAAAATCTGGAAAAAGACTACCATTACCATTACCATACTATCATTTCTAGCCTTTTTTTTCCAAATCAAACTAGGAAGCCCACCTTTCAATGTCTCATGAAAAGCAAAATAAAAACAAATTGTGGAATTAAATCTGATTTAGTTATTTTGATTATTCGGTCAGGCAAAATGAGCATTCTGGATGTGTTCAGCAAGGACTACAGTAGGAAAACAATACCATTTTATAAGTGAACATTTACATTGCCAATGTATGCTTATGTAAAAAGGCATGGGTTCTCCTGGAGCATTGTTGGCATTTACATCATGTCTCTACAATCGTTGTTGAAAAAGTTGACCTGTACCTGTGCTGGGGAAACATTTATTCCATGCTGCCATGCTTTGTAAATAGAGCTCAACAAATAGATGACAGTTTTCCATAGTGCATAACTATAAACATTAGGACTGATCAAGATAAAAACTAAGTTTAAGTAAATCAAAGTAATAACCACATCAGCCACCTTCTAAAACATGTGAGACATCTCCAAAAAATACTATTTGCCTCTATAATGAGTAAACAGAGATAAATTGTTAGAAAAATAATATCCACTGTAGCTTAGACATACACGTTTACTTTAACTTTGTATAAAAGTCGGGGCGTGCTTCGGTGACGCAGTGGTTAGCGCGCACGACCCATGTACAGAGGTCTTAGTCCTCAACGCGGCCGACCCAGGTTTGAATCCGACCAGTGGTCCTTTGCCGCATGTCTCTCCCCTCTATTCTACCCCCTTTCCTGTCAGCCCACTGTACAAAAAAACAAAAACAAAAAAAAAAACAGCCACTAGTGCTGTAATAATCTAAAAAAAAACTATGTATAAAAGTTTAATAAAGGCACAGATCTGTTTTATAAGTTAACAAACGTTTTTCCCATTTCTTTTTGTTTTTATGTGAGAGCTAAAAGCACAAGATCACCCCCCGCCCCCCCAAGCTGGTTTCTCAAGTGTGCCCTGAATCAAATACAGCATTTTATTAGTATTTCTTTTTTTATTATTATTATTATTCAATATCAGATTTTATTCTTAACTGAGGATTAAGAGTAATAGTTTTAATAACCTTTGTAAATTCAAAAACTAGTTTGTTGCAGCCTTTCAATTATGATTTATTGTTAGGTATGGATGGATTTGAGGTAAACAACTATAAAATGGCATTTTCATTTACTTTATATTTACCTACAGCTTAAACGTGTGATGTCATGTTTGAATAACATTTTAAATTGTCACAGGAAGATGGAAGGAGTGCTTTGAAGAGGTGATAAATGAGGAGGAAAATGAGAGACAACAAAGGGAACAAGAAGTGATCTTTGCTGTCCAGGAAACAGCAAAGATTAGGAAAGATGAAGTAAGGAAGGCATTGGAAAGGATGAAGAGTGGAAAGGCAACTGGTCCTGATGATGAACCCATGGAGCTATGGAAGTGTCTAGGAGAGACGGCAGTACACTTTTAGACCAGGCTGCTAACTGAGTTCTTAGAAAAGTTAGAAGATGCCTGAGGAATGGAGGAGAAGTGTGCCGGTTCATATTTTCAGGAACAAGGGAGATGTGCAGAGTTGTGGCAACTACAGAGGAATAAAGTTGACGAGTGATACAATGAGGTTATGGGAAAGAAGAGCGTAAACTAGACTGAGGTCAGAAGGTAGCATCTGTTAGCAACAGTATGGTTTTGTGACGAGAGAAAGAACATTACAGGTACATTATTTGCTTTGAGGATATTGATGGGGAAGTACAGAGCGGGTCAGACGGAGCGACATTGTGTTTTCGTAGAACCAGAGAAAGCATAAGACAGAAAAAATTGTGGTGTTCTATGAAGATGTCTGGAGTAGCAGAGACGTTAGAGGGGTGCAGGACATGAATGAGAGCTGTAAAACAGTGGTGAGGTGTGCTGTAGGTGTGACAGAGGTGGAAGTGGGACTGCATCAAGGATCACGGCTCTGAGCTCCTCCTGGTTTGCTGTGGCGATGGACAGGTTTGACAGATGAGGTTAGACAGGAACCTCCATGGACGACGATGTTTGCAGATGACGTCAGCGGTGAGCACAGGGAACAGGCGGAGGGACATCTAGACAGATAGAGGTTCACCCTGGAAAGGAGAGGAATGAAGATTAGCCGCAGCAAGACCGAATATGTGTGTGGATGAGAGGGACCCAAGTGGAGCTGTGAGGTTACATAGAACAGAGATAAAGAAGGTGGAGGATTTTAAGTACTGAGTGTCTACAGTCCAGTGTGGGACATATGTGAAGCAACATGGCCTCCTGGTTGTAGGCGTCCTAGCTGGCAGGAGGATTAGAGTAAGACAAAATAAGAGACTTATGGAGAGAGTGAAAGAGGACATGAAGGTAGTTGGTGTGAGAGAAGAAGATGCAGAAGACAGGGTCAGATGGAGAAAGGAGACTCGCTGTGGCGACCCCTGAAGGGATGCGTTTCTCAGGGGCTGTGCACTTTGGCTCTGCTTATCTCTGCACTTTACAGTCCATAAAGACCAAAACACGGTAATCCTTTATAAGTTATTGCGTTTTTTGCATGCAAAGTGTCAAGGTGCAATTGTGAAATAGGCTGTTGCAAGTTTCACTAAATTGCATGCTGTTGAAAATTCACGTCGTTTAATTAAACCTGAAAAAGGTGATTTTGGGCAGAAAATAGTGGATTATGCTCAGTTTTGTTTTTCTAAGAAGGTAAGTGAAATTATTTGAAAGCTGTTTGAATTATCTAAATATTAAAGGAAATGACATTTGAGCTGTCCTCATTTGCTCCCTTAGCATAATTGACACCAAAGGAAAGCAGTTTACTACATCTATATATTAATAAGTTCAGAATTATTAGCGTTGTCGTCATGTGAAAATATTTGTTTAATTTTTTTTTATTTCTTAACATTAGCATTAAGTAAAATTTTAAAGTATATTTTCATGTTGTTTGTTTAACAAAGTTTGTATATATCAATGCTGTAAAATGCTTTAAAGATCTGTGCTTTTCACACTGCGTTAATGTAAGCGCAGCTCAGTACCTCTATCCACTTATCCGATCTTCACTGCTAATAAGATAAGTTTTAAACTAGTTTAACTGTCTTTTCTGTTATATGCTATTCAGATTTTCTAATGAGGTCAAAGAGGAAAGACCAGGAAATTGCTAAGTTATCCATTCATCCATTATTTATGATGATCTGTTCTTACAATCCACCCATGCATATCTATCTATCCTAACGTCAGTGTCTGTGGGCAGCCAATGGAAACCAGCAATCCAGGAGGTAAAACCTATATAGATTCAAGCAGATCATGCTGAAAAGCCCCAATAAGAAAACATTCAGACATCTTCATAATAAATTTACAACATTCATCTATCTGTTTTCTTCACCAGCTTCACAAGAGGCCATTTAACCAAAAAAATCATGGTTTTGGACCATGGGAGGAAGTTAGAGTACCCAGAGAGAACCCATGCTTGCACAGGGGAGAACATGCAAACTCTATGCATACAGAACCCAGACCAGGAATCGAACCTTGCACCTTCTTGTTGCAAGGCAACTGTGCAAGCAAGAGCACAGAATTCACAGCATTGCAGGGTATATTTAAACAAAGCAAGAGTAATGTGTGTTATTTTTTTTTATGTGAAGATTAAGAACTGGTAGTTTAACAGAGAAGGTTGTCTCTATCTTTCCATCGAAATCAATAAAAACGGAAACAAAATCCATATCTCTCAGAGTGCGAGTGAAAAGAACTTAATGACATCCTATCTTTATCTTCAGGCTGTCTGCGAGTGACATTTGGAAAAAGCCACTTTTCACTCCGTACCTGTATTTATTGCGTCGCGTATAGCCCTGTTGCCAATTGTTGGTCTGTTTAGGCGCGATCAACATGACTGAGAATCTGAATAAAAAAGTGCCAGACAGCAGTGATGTGCTACACAAATATGCGTGGGACGTACAAGATGTCTTGTGCATCTGTTCAGAGTGCGTGTGTCCGCCAACCATCCGTTTTTTGCAGATGCATCGAGAAGAAAGGCAACGCGGCGACATACAGGCCGACGGGCCTTTTGGCAGCCATATCTGCAGCCTGATTTATTACTTTTCTCGCAACCACCTGTTGTTTTTCATGGGGCCTAATTAGAGGACGACCGTTTGTGTCGTGATGTGGCGACAGTCACGCAAAAGGAGTGCGGGAAATATTTGCCACCGTCCGCCATGTGAGGCGACGGTACCGGAGCGCGTCGTGTAAAACTTTGGTGCTTTTAGGATAATCTTATCTTACTTTATAATTTAACAAGCGAGCTATTTCTGCCCTTTTCTCCCACTCTCACCAGTCTCTCTTTATCGCTTCCACACGTACCCTTTCCCTCTCCCGCTCTCCCTCTCTTTTCCGTTTCTAGGCCGACGCAGATTGTCACTGTTATTTACCAAATATAGCCTGACAAAGAAGAAGTGGGATTTTTTACTGATTGAAGATCAAAGTGGCAAAGTCTCCTCCTCGAAGCCCGCCCCTTCTATTAGTCGCCCTTAAGAACAGAGGAAAACATCAATTTCTCACACATCAATGGCGGCTTCCTAATCAATTGAAAAAGACACTTGTATGGGGATGCAAATCTTATCTTTGTCTTATTAGAGCTTTCAGAAGATGCATGTCAGGATTTAATGTTACAAAATAAAAGGGGGTACGCTTTTTTTTTTTTTTTTTTTTTTTAATCTAAAGATGCAGAGGCGTTAGTAATGGTCCAAATCAAAGCCCAGAGACTGTGGTAATTACTGGAGGAGTTTGCCTATCCTTATTAATATTGATCAAATATTACTGTGATCTGATCCCCAGGCTTATGATAAATTTGGAAGGTGGTTAACGAGCACAAAGAGGAACATGGCACTCATTTCCCCCAATCCACCAACCGCAAATAAATGCCCGCTTTCCCCCCCCCCGTTCATGACAGTGATTTTGAGGGGGGGAAATAAAAACGCAGTGGCCCTGAGTTCTCGGTTTCGCCCCCCCGCCTTGAGTCCTAACAAGGTGATGCACCCTCGACTGGAAAAAGACGGCTGTGTCAAAGGGAATTCAAGGTTGCCTCTTTTTTTTTTTTTTTTTTTATTGACCCGTCGATGATGATGTGCCGAGCTTTCAAATGGTCCCAAACAATCATGGCGTCCTCGCGGCGAAAGGGATGCACAGAACAGGCCGATTCATCCACCTACAACGATGATTACAGACCGCAAAAAGATCCTCGTTTTGAAGTGTAAATAAGGCCAAGCTCAAAAGTGTTGCCGGTAAAGGCTGCGGTTTCTACATAATACGTCCCCAGCTCTGGAAAGCTCAAGTGCTATCTAAGCGGTGGTTAAATACAGGATTTCATGCTCTGAAATATGTATCCGGTGGCACATGGGACGGTGAAAAGGTGGATAACTCATTAATGTTTATTTCATTTGAAATTCAAATATCGGAAAACCTCCAGCTATGAGCACATAAACAAAAGAGTGAGTGAGCTGTGCAGCCACCCATGTGGAAAGCATTGATTCTCCCCCACTTGAAGCCTTCAGGAGCGTATCGGACAGAAAACTTTAGGCCAATTGATTTTTCTGCATTAATTTCTCAATTAGGAGCTTCGAAGGAGACCATGAGGGCTCCAGCCAAAACACAGAAGCTTTGGGGTGTTCATTAAATGACCGCACCGCATCTGATCTGCCTATAAGACAGAGCTGTCTGTGTAATTTGGACGACTTTTTTTATTTATTTATTTTCAAATCAATTTTAGAGAAAAAGCAAATACCTAAGAGGTGATCAATATTTGAACCAAGTATGCCCTTAAACTTTTTACACTCCTGCCCCTCCATCAGAGTCGAGTGTTACAACAAAAGGCCGACGGACCTTTGAGAGCAGCTGTGAGCAAAGAGTGTGTGTTGTATTGACAACAAAGACCGTTTCAGTAAAAAGAAAAATTACACAGAAAATATGTGCTCTGTTGTGTCTTTTTTATTATTATTTGATTTTTACAATCTTTTCGGGACAAAGAAGTGAAATATAAATTGCTGAGTGGTCTCAGAACGCCAAGATGACAATAGATTGGATATTTTCCTTTAAAAATGAAATTCGACAACAACAAAAAAGGTGACGGGTATTGACCCGTTTACTGCAGAAATGTAGAACAGGAACTGTAGTTTTTACTTCTTGTCTGACATTTTACAAAAAGTTAAGAGGATTTGAAACTTTTAATCCTTGGTTTGTGGAGCTTTTCAACTCATTCTCTAGAGGCTGACTGTAGTATTAGTCTGTTCAGCTAGACATAGTTTTAAGGGATGGCTTTAGCAGAGGGGTGAGGGTGACTGTCGTAAGGCTGGTGGTTCAACTTCTAGTTTTCCAAGTTCATGGGCCAAAGTGGCCTCAACCAAGACACCGAACAGCACTTTTTTTATGATGCATTTAATGGCGTGCAGATAAGGTGGAGAAACATTGCAACTCCTCTTAAGGAACCTAAACTGTCAGAATGGGAATGGAGAAAAAGCAAAGATGACCGTGGAAGCTCAGGAGGAGCAGCTGAGATCCACAGCTCAGGAGGGGTAATCTTTAAAAGGACAACTATCAGCAGTACATTGTACAAATCTGGTCTTTATGGAAGCATGGTAAGAAAAAACCACTGTTGAAAGACAGCCTTACAAAGTCTCGAGTAGTTAGCCTCAACCTATATTTGGGGCACAACAAACGCATGGAAGGAGGGGCTCCGATCACATAAAAAGAAGAGTAAACTTTCTTTGTCAGCTAGTACTGCTCATCACCTTGAACATGCAATCCCAACTGGGAAACGTGGTAGTGGCAGCACCATATTTCTAGGAAGTTTTTCTTTAACTGAGACAGGGAAGCTGGTTAGAGTTGATTGGAGGATGGATGAAGCTAAATGCAGGGGGGGAAAAAATTATCGTCTGTAAAACACTCAAAGGGGTTTAGATCTGTGGTCTCAAACTCAAATCCTGGAGAACTGGTGTCCTGCAACGTTCATATGTGTCCCTTCCCTTACATGAAAATTGCTAAACAAACTCACTGGTCGGGAGTCAAACTCTACAGAGCCACCCGTCGAGGACTTGAGTTTGAGACCACTGGTTTAGGTCAAACCATTTTCATGTGTAGAGGCCTATACAAGAACAGAGACATCATTCTGTTCTTGCAGTTTCCTCCTGACATCACCTGGGCAGTATCTGACAACCACTGCACAAAAACTCATATACTCCAGTCGGTGAGACCTAACAGGACTCAGCAGGAGTTCTGCACTTGATTGCTTGTGATGTATTAATTGTCTCGGTCAGAAAGAACTTGCATTTTTGGTCTTACCATCAACATTCGTCTGTTCTTCTGGCAGAGTATGCATTAGTCTTTAGAGCTGAGTCAAGGTCCAGACCTAAATCCAGTTGAGACTCTGAGGTGAAACTTGAAAATGGATTTAATTCTCTAGATGTGCAAAAACTTGGAGAGACATAACCACAAAACACTTTAAGTGGAGCCTGAGCTGTTTTTACAAAGTACTGACTCCCGTAGGCCGACCACAAATGTATGTCTCAAGTTTTCATGCCAACTGAAAACCATGTGTCATTTTTCTTCCTGTTCACAATTATAGAATACTTTTTGTTTTTCTACTACATAAAATCCAATTGGAAGGCTTTGAAATTAGGGTTTGCAATGGGATAAAATGTTGAAAAGTTCAAGGAGGACCAGCTTTGGCAAAGCATTGCACGTACAGTGTCAACTGGTGGTTTGAGAGGAATGTCAGATAAAGCTCTATAAGTAAATGCGAAAAGTGTCCTTAATACCCCAGTCCATAAGATTTACCCACTGGCAATTAATTAAAAACCACCTCGTTGTTAAATATGTTATAACTACTACAGAAGCCATGGAGTTTCATAAAAGTGACAATGTAAACATGTCCTCAATGTATTTGGTACCAAGCTGCTAATAGCTACGGTCATCATGTGAAATAGTTTTTGTCACTGTTGCCAAGTCCACTTGTTTTTTTTCTAAAGTCGCTTGTAAATTACGGGAGCTGCATTTTTTTTTTGGCCTAACTTCAGAATGGGTAGTCGCTTTTTGCTGTCTAATATAAACGACTATAAACATGAGTAAAGAGCTTGCGCTGCTGCCCATGAATACCGTGAACCGGCCGGCTGAAATATCCCTCCGCCCCTTCACATTCACACATACTCGACGAAAAAACTAGCGTCTCTGCTTGGAGGACAGAGTAGTTGCTGGACTACACTGTCCTCTTTCAAACATAACGTCAAACTAAACTTCACTGTTATACTGAATTAACTTAACTGTCCAGCAGAAAGCCTGTAACCTTCACATCCGTTTTAAATCTCCGCTCCCTCATAGTCTTCACTCCATAGCTCGTTTTCTCCTGGTCATTACTTCTTTTTCTTTTTTTGGTTACGTTCTCTTCCGTCTCGCTGGGCAAATAGTATGGACGGTCCTCCATTTCAACAGAAATCTATGGTTGTCTTTGCTTGTTAATACTCTTTCTCCATGACAGCACATCTTCATATAGAAGACAGATAGGAAACACGTATGGCTGACAGTTTGTCCCTTTTTGGCTACTGAAATCAGAAATAGCCACGTACCATGGCACCTCCCAGTGCATGCACCGACACCTATGTATTTATAAACTAAACTTTTAAGTTATGAGAACGCTTTCATTTTTGATGTGATGTTATTAGAATTTCCTAGAATGTGTATTTATGAAAGCAATACTTGATTTTTGCTCATTAAAAGCCAAATTTGTCACACACTGTCCCTTTAACCTCCTCAAATGGACTTTTTGCTTATAAACTGTATTCATGGATGTCTTGTAGTTCTGTCTACATGTCCCGATCATTATTTGAACAATTTATTGTGCACGTTGAAATCCTGCTCTTGTCTAAATAAGTCTGTGTGGCAAGATACGGCGTGACATCGGCCAGAAAAACTGAGGTCAGTAGTTCTGCCGCTTTGGGGTATAAATGCGGCTCCGTCTTGTACATGCATCCGAATAGTGAAGGAAAGAAAATCTGTGAACTTTGTGATCTTCCTATCAACTTTCAGGTTAGCAACGTATTAGCATTCAGTTTATGTAGCATTTATTTACCCTGTTCTAGTAACCCAGGCCACGCCCTCCGCGCTTTCCCTGGTCTGCCTGGCACAACCTGGTACCTCTTCCTTTAGGTACATTTTTCAAACATTAGATGTAATGCGCTGGTACAGGAGCTTAGAAGGTCTTTATCTGGTAGAGTGAGATTTGGTCAGATCAGAGGAACATTGAACGTTTTGTCAGGTGGGGTACTGGCATCAAACAAATAGAAGAGTAAGTTGTTTTATATATATATCTATTGATATATGAGGACATTTTAAATAAAGAAAAGGATTCAAAACATGACCAAATCGACACAGAAATGGTTCACATGGAATAACAACAACCTTTTTCTATGGCCATCTTAGGCCATAGATCTAAATCCTATAGAAAACCTGTAAAGTAAGCAAAAGTGAAGAGAGGATATAAGAGTAAAATCTAGAGAGATTTTGCAAAGAGGAATTGTCAAAGAGCTTTATTTCTCTCTCCATATGCTCTGACATTGTGAAAAATCATAGGAAAAGCCTAAGAGGTCTTATATTGGTAAAAGTAGTTTTACATGATATTAAAGGGAACATATCATGCTTTTCAATTCTTCCTTTTCACACTGAAATCATGCAGTTGGGGTCCATATAAAGTGGAACGGCAATGCTCTGGTCTGGATTCCTCATTATTTTACCCCCACATTCCCCCCTTTTTACCCTTGTTCTGAGGTGCTCTGAGAGCAATTTGTTTTGGTGCTGTCGCTTTAAATGTACAGGAGGCACTTCACACCCGGACTCCCTCCAGGTCGCAGATAATTCCACCTCACCCCGTTCGGCCATTTTTGTAGTACGCTGGGGGACGGTGTGATTATCCACTCGCAGTTTCAGCATCCTTCAGCTTGGACTACAACGTCGCTCCAAGACATAAAAATGCCAGATTTGAGAGACTGGTGAGACAATGGCCTCCTTTCGCAGCTCCACAGCAAATACTGTGATGCAATAGTTCAAAAAATGTAATAGAAAACAAAAGAAAATCGCCTGAAGAAAATTCCCAAAAAGCCTGAAATGTATGGCCCAAACAGAATGTAATGATGTCTCTGCAGCTCCTGGACAGACTACATAAAATGTCTGCATTCTTAGAGAATCCAAGTACACAACAAAATGCATTGGAGGGCTAAAAAGGGGTGATTTTACATGATGTCTCCCCTTTAACAACATGGGGGCCAATAATTATTGCACTGTGATAAAATAGTCTCTTAACGTAGCAAAGTGATGAGTTTCTTTACTTTCCTTATTATCAAACTGCAATGTACTTTTACTGTTATTTTCTTGTCCTATGTTTTTGTCGTGTAAAGCACTTTGAATTGTCTCTTTCAGCTGAAATGTGCTATACAAATAAACATACCTTGCCTTGACTGAGGTTATGCTACTGCACTTATAGATTTAATTATTGTAAGATTTTTTTACACACTGCACATGTGCTGAAACATACGCATTGTTCATATTCATTTCCAGTAATATTAGGCTGAGGGATAATACATCTTGTTCAATATGTTTGCATTTAAATGCATGTATAGCAAAGTGTTAGTTTATAGTACTGTGCAGAAAAGTGGGGAAAAAAATACAATTTCTGACATTGAGGTCATTTCCTACCTTCCTCTGATATTTTCTTTCAACAGATCACAAAATATAAGCTGCATTTTTATCAAATTGGTTTGACAAATCAAAGAAAGCCTCAATGTTTTTTGTGATAATAGGACAGTTTGTTTATGAGTTGATGTATTTCGCACACTGATCAAGTCACTGTATGCCGTTCTCCTGCTTATATTGTTTAAACATAATGACTGCAATATGAGACAGCTTGGAAATGATAATTTGCGTCAACTTTAACCTGCTCTCAGCTTAACATTGGATGATGTTCAGCTTTCTCTCCTCTCGTTTTGCGCAAAAAAGTCTCATTAATGGGCTCATTTTCCAATCTGTTAATAAAACCGTGGCCAAATGAACACGACGCGAAGAGGCCACTCGTTTGGATCAAGGTCACGGCTCGGTTGTGTAACAAGTGCAGCTGGTCCTCTCCAAGAACTTAAGGCATTAAGTAGAGACAGACTCTACTTTATACGTGAGGAAATGAGCTGTAATGTCAAGTTCAAATGAGCTTAGTGTATGAGTAATTATGATTTTATTTGTTTCTTCTGAGAGATGATGAGAAAACGTCAGCTTTCTAAATGATGTTGTTTACCTCGAAGATTCAGCCAACAAATGCTCTCAAAACTTTCCTCAAAACTCAGCTTACACAGAAACTTTCAAAAAGACACAATGGACATAATGAATCTTAATTTAAGAGAGCCCAAAAGGTCAACTTGCTCTCGCTGTGATTTTAATTAAATCCCCATTGTCAGAAAAATGAAGCAGACACATTTTGCCTATTTTTCTTCTCTCACAATAACGGCTCCTGCTTCCTGTTTGAGGATGTACCTTCCATAAGATGTCCCTAGCCTCCTAACCAAAACTCAGAAAGGAGATCCTCGTATTAACAGCACTGAGATGTGTAGGGTCCACCTAACATGACCGCCAGAAAAGGGTAGTTTCCGATTTTCTCCACAGACACAAAGCACGGGGTCAGCAGGAAGAGTCGCTCTCCATGTTTGTTCACTAGATCTGTTTTTCAATTTGGTTTTGCTCTGGGAAAAGGTCAGAGATTAAGCTCATTGTGTGACTTTTCCTCTAGCGGTCCACAATCTGACACCCTGAGCATCTCGGTTGTGACTGAAAAACTGAGATCAGACCTCATATCACTCACTCTGTGGGGAGGTCAAGCTCAAAGGGAGAACAGAAGGACTTATCCGTCTATCTTCATTAGCTTTATTTGACTCAGATATATTGTGAATAGGAAAGAATCCAGAACCTTGAAAATTAATTGATCTTTTTACCCATTTAGTCATGCTGTAGCCTGAAACATCAATGTATTTGATTGGGGATCTTAGGTTAGAGACCGATACCAATTTTACCGTGATTGTCCAAGCTGTATGCAAACGAAATTTTGTTCTGTACGCACTCTGTGGATGCAGGATGACAAATAAAGTTGTCTAAGTCAAAGTCTAAGTAAGTCTAATACATAAAGAACCTTGATTTGGGTATTTAAAGAAAAGGATGCACGTTTCTTTGACTGTTTTACAGAAATAAATCTCTAAAGTGTGGCATGCATTTATGTTACGCGTCTCTGAGTCAATTTCTTTCAGCCCGTTTGTCCAATTTCGTTGCAATTGCAGCTGCAATTCCTTTAGGTTATTTCAGTTCCACGTTTTGTACATCTGACTGAGATTTTTATCTATTCCTTATTTTATCTATTAGACAGCGATTTTCAGGGCTTTCCAATTGTACTCAGTTGGATTAAGGTCTGGGCCATTATAACACATCAATATAATTTAAACTAAACCGTCATTATAGCTCTGGATGTACATTTAGGGTCGTTGTACAGCTGGAAAGTGAGACCTTGACCCAGGTGCATGTTTTTTTGCAGTTTTTGTTCCAGGATTATCCTGTATTTAGCTCCATCCATTTTCCCATCACCAGCTTCCATGTTCTTGGACAAGAAAAGTATCCCCACAGCATGATGCTGCCACCACCATGTTTCAGTGTTTGGCCACATGTAGGCCAAAAGGTTCAGCTTTAGTCATATTTAACCAGAACACCTTCTCCCTCAAATGCTTATTGCACCTCAGATAGATGCTTGAATGACGCAGGTATCCATGACTTTGTGTTGCTCTATCACATAAAATCCCTGTAAAATTAACATAGGGAATGCAGTAGTTGTGTTGGTGACCCTGCTACACAGTTTCTCTCCAGTTTTAAGACATGAATCAGAGAATAAAAATCCCTTTTGGTTACCTGACGCCTTCATAGCAAAGCCAGCGAGAAAACCTTTCCCAAACCAACAAGCCATTGGCTTCTATAGCGCTGACCTTTAAGTAACATTTAGCAGCTAGCCGGCAGCAGCCTGGCTCGCCTCTCCCTGCGAGATGCTGCTGTGACGGACAGGTGAACGGAGAATGTGCGCTGGCCTGCAGACCTGCAGCAGCGGAGAGCACATAAGTCACCTCGTCTCTCAGGTGGATTCCATGTTTAGAGAGTCCAGGGCCATGCCTGTGACCTTGATTAATGACTATCGCGTCCGTTTCTGAAAAACGCTTGGCTGTTTGTTTTGGAGGCGACGGGAGACAGCTCACGTAGCCAGCCGATACGGTTCCCACGATGCCGGGGAGGGTGGATCTGGAGACACTCAGGCTTCTCCTCGTTGGGTTTTGGAAAAAGCATGTAGGTCTGCATTAATCACGCACGTCCACGCTGCCATCAGGAAACCTTAAGACTTGCATATTTATATGAAATAAAAAAAATGGTATCTGATCTGATTATTGGTTAATAAACTTTTAGCTCAATGAAAACCTTGTTGTGGTGTTTATTGCACTTTCTCAGAGATGAATATTGATCTTAGGTGAGTAAAGACCAACAGCTCATGTTATTTTTACTTTATTGTAGCCATGTGTTTCATCCTGATTGATCATCTGTTTATTTCTGTGCAATGATGGCTTCAGACATACCTGTCTAATATCAGGAGATCATCATATTATGAGCATTATTATTATTAATATTATTGTTGTTGTTGTTATTGTTTAGGCAGTTTTCTTAAGGATTTAAAAAAGCAGATCCAGCATGCAACCTTTTAGTTTTAAAGCACAGTATTCTATGGGGGGAAATATTTATAACTATAAGAAGAAGAAGAAACATATATGATTGTTTAGTTCTTTTGCTTCAGTTTGCAAAATGAGCACAGACAATGATAAATGGACAACAAGTGGGCTGACATTTACATGTATATTTGTCTTCTGATTTGTTTTTACTCTACCAATTACATACAGCATGAAACATGCTGTCAATAATCAGATAATTCTGCTGTCCAATCCCTGTTTTAAAAGTAATGATAAGCACCATTAGTTTCGAAGTAATTGCAGCTAACTATGGTATTATCCCACTGGTTAAATTTACATTAGCCGTACTGCCAGTAAATGCCAAATATGTTATACGGCATGAGTTCCAACAATGGAGAACATTTATAATCCACTAAAAGCAACCGAGGTTAAACAGAGAGTTCCACTCAGGGGAGAGAGAGAGAGGGGGAAAACACATGCAGGAATACACATGTTACATAAAACAAGATGAGTTTTGTGTGTGTGGGGGAGAAAAAAAGGCAGAAAATGTCCAGCAGTAAAATGTTAATCAACTAATGAGGGACCTTTTTACTGGCCATGGCTGGCACCATGGATGCTTGATGGATAATTAACAGTTTGGGAGAGAAATGTGCTGCTGATGCTGGAGGTAAAAGTTGGTTAGACACAAATGTTTTTTTTGTGTTTTCGTACTGCAAATTTGAAAGCATGACATTTCCTTCACATACGTAGTAGTTATGAACAAATGCGTGATGTTAAGTAAGCAAATATTTCATGTGACTCTGGGAGAACTATTTTTGTAAAACCTCCTTGAAGGATTGTGTCGACTCTACATTTGTAGTTAAAGTAAATAAGTGCTTAGAGAAAGCATTAAACTTATACAACCTCTCTAAAAATCTATACTGCTCCTGAAGTTCTTTTATTAGGATTTAGGCATTTAACTGCAGCCTTCAACTTTTCAGGCAGGTCTGGTAAACATGTATAAAAGCCATGAAATAAATCCAGGTTTTCTTACAGTAGCTTATTTTCACACTCAAAAAACTCATGCAGTTCTTTAATAGTTGAAGGATATTGTATTATTTTTTTTATCTCCCTTACCAACCTGTTCAGTGTACACTGTGGCAAGATAAACTAAGGACCTTCAGCCACTTTGCAGATACTTTAAATGTTTTAATTACCTCTCTGACTAAATATATATACAAATTTAGGCAAGAAGCTATTCTATTGCAGCCGTTTCCAGAATAAGGAAAATCAATAGATCTCTGCTTTACTTATACAGCATGTTCTCTTGTGTTTTCCATTTTGAAGATTGGCTAATAGAAATGAGCTTGAAATTTATGCCTTATCCTTGTATTCCTACTGCAGAGAAACAGGAAGTCAAGGATTACTACTTACTTATCTACTTTACATAAAGTCCACCCGTAAAAAGTTCAAGTAAAAATAGAAATTAAGGCGTTTTCAATTTCTGGTTAGAAATAAATTAACTCCACATTTATTTTGACTTTAAGTGGCTTAAATAAGCGCAAATATATCACATCAGATGCACATGATCAGAACGTTGCTACTCAGCATTTTGATGGAAGTTTGCCCTGTTGGAACCTCAGGCTTTTGTTTGGTGTGTTCCTGACTGCTCAAGAGGCAGCGAACAAATGTTGAACTCCAAAGAGCTGTAGGATACTGTAAGAAAGAAACATGTGGTCATGGCTTTAGATAGGTCTCAAATGAAGTTTCAAAACAACCATCAGCATTCCCAAGTTCACCCTAAAAGCAGGCTGGAAAATGCTAAAGAAAGCCTCCAAAAACCCTGAAATGTTATCACAGAACCTTAAGCACGCTCTTGCTGTTGTTGATGTGAAATTTTGATGTAAAATTTTGTCTGTACAATTATTAATAGACAACGCAAGTTTAGCCTCCATGGGAAATGTTCCCTAGTTATTTTACTTTGTTGTGTTTTATGGTTTTATTCTTATCAATATTTAACTTTTTACACTACTGTTAAATTTATACCCTATGCAGCATGTTGGCCAACTATTGTTGTTTTTAATGTGCTATGGGCAGTAGAAATAAACTTTAACTTGACTTGACATGTTTTCACATGTCAAGTCAAAACATTTTATCCCCAAGAAAAACATGAAAGCCAGACTGAAGTTTGTCATAAAGAATGTAGACAAAGACCAGGACAGATGACTCGGAAATTGAAATACTTGCCAAAACAGAGAACGTGCTTGACATAAACCAAATATAGCACTCAAGAAAATAACCTTTTAATCACTGTGAAGCATGGTGGTCTAAGTTCCATGGTCTGTTTTGGGGGGGTTCCTGACCAACAAGCATCCAAAATGGACTCCACAGACTATATATATATATATATATATATATATATATATATATATATATATATATATATATATATAATGTTGGTTATAGGTTGCTTAAAGGTTTTTTTTTTTTGTTGTTTTTTTTCCAAAGGTACTCTTATTCTGACATACAAGCCTCTTGGAGGATATTTTTTCAAAAAAGATTTTTTTAAAGAAATTTTACTAATTTGCACCAAGGCTGCTAAATGTGGTGAGTGCTGTATAAATAAAAATCATTCAATTTTAGGAAAGTGGGAAAAAAACAACAAGAATCATGAACAAGGCAATAAATAAAATAGAAAAGACCAACATTACATAAACATTTTAATTGAAATCCGACAAGCAAGTTGTCCGGTATTTTGTAATTATTTTTGTTTCCTTTACCATTGTTGAAAAGTTATTTATCTAAAGAAAGAAACATGCTTGGAGAAATAAAAAAAAATAAAAAAACGATGAGACAAATACACTTTGACACTTCAGAAGGACACAGAAAACAACAATCCCCTCAACGTTTCCGGTGAGGTCACCCAGTTAGATGAGGTGCTTGTGTTTTGCATTTTCCAACCCAAAAATGTGATTGTTGTTGACAGAAGAAGTGACACTGAGATCCAGTAAATTCATGCTCGGGGCTGTCAGGGGATCAGAAGCTGATGTTGCCTCTTGAGATGAGGGTGGTGGACAATCCTCAGTTTGTACCAAGGAGCCACCACAAGGGGCAGAGGTGAACATGCAAAACCCACAGCAAACATAAATAACAGCAGCAGACGCCGTGCTCGCCTCATCTAGAGCAGTGGCGGCGGCTGCAGCAGCAGCAGCAGCAGCAGAGCCTATCATCTTGTTATTAAAGGGTCCTGTAGATTAGAATCACTGGGGCGGCATCAGAGGCAGGTGTCCCCATAGCATGCGTGATAACACGCTGCCAGCCCCCCAGTAAACTCTCCGCTACCTGCTGAGGCAATCCGGGTAGAGGCCAGCTTGGAGCCCCCTCTACTTTGGTCTGGGCTGCGCGGGGTCCGGGTTTTGAGGGCCCCCGAGCAGCAGGGTGCATCGTCTTCCTCCATCGGCTGCCTGAGCACAGACGAGACTGGATGAGAACCAGCGCCTGCAACACCTCTCTCTTTTCCTTCACCTCATCCAGACATAAAGCACATCGGCGATCACTGAACGCAGTCGTCTGCTTTCATGGTGCAGCCTGGCCTGGGTGCGTCTGTGAGCAGACTCCCAGCGCTTTTGCTGCTGCATGCATGCACAATGATTCCCCACCGGTGCTCTCTGACAAGCCCGCTGACAGCAGATACAGAGGAATTAGTGTCATAATATTTAGTTTTCATACGTCTTACAGCATGAAGGCACCAGACAATATTTTTTAATCAACAATTCCGTGTTCCTGTTTTGATCTCGCTCTGCTTTATTTGGCGAGACTGTAAGTGTCACCTGAAAGGATGTTTTAGCTCAATTTCTTGCAGCTAAGACTGAATTACTTGATGTTTTTTTTTTTTTTTTTTTTTGTGTGTGATTGCAGCATCAAATTTCTGGCAGATATCAGAAAGTGTATTTTCCCAGCTGATGAGATAAGGAAAGTGTGTTGCAGCTGCTGAGCTCATCACTGCTATATACCTCCGTTTAACAGGGTTAGCAGGTATGGACTCTTCTTTTAATTTTAACATATATTTCAGATGGCAATAAGCTGTTTGGAAAATGGCTATCTAATGATTATACTCCTTTTACATAATTTTTTCATACCTATTAGTTATTTGATATGTAAAATATTAAATACTATGTCTACAATTCATAAGATACCTGCGATTTCTAAAAGAATTAACCAAAGCAAACATTGTTCATTTCTATCAGTATCAAACCTAAAATAAATTAAAAAGAAAATCTCTCCTTTGTATCTTTTAAAAGATTGATCGGGACTAAAATAAGACGCGGAAATGGAGCATCCAAATCTGAATCTGTTATTTGTGTCCAGACCGGCTGCTGCTGAGGGAGGTGGAAAAGAAAAAACGCGAGGAAAAGTAAAATAAATAAATAAGAAAAACAGCTCAGTCTTCTGCTGCCAGTGAGGAATTCAGGTGCGTCCCAGAGGACATCACACCTGTCAAGAAAGTAGGATGCAATAACACCCTCCATCCCAAAAAATAGATCTAAGGAAACATTAGCCAATATAATGAAAAATAGATCTAAGGAGCTGACAAAGCAGATAAAATGATATTGCTAAAAACAGCTCAGAGTAATTTTGCTTCTGATACAGGCCTCGAGTATTTAGTGGGAATAAGAACAAGGAAAGAGGGGGAAAACAGGATGGATTCCAGGCAGAAAAACTATGTAATAAAAGCTATAAAATGTTGTTTATTTGGTGTACGTGTGAAAGACTATTTGAGAAAACTGGAAAAGGCCTGACGGAGGTATTGAGTCCCAAAAGGGTCACAGTGTCATACCTAAAGGCATTATAGAATAACTATTAAGATATAATAGCATATGTAATAAAGCCACATATAATTGATTCCTTGTTCAGTTCTTGCTTCTTCAGAGCAGTGCTAGCCCCGCCCACTTACTCTGATGCAAGGCTCGCCCAGGGCTGAATGTGGGCCACTGGGCTAGAACCAGTTCTGGTGCCTTACCCAAGCAAACTACAACATACTGATAGTTAAGTACACGTCAACGTCGAGCACTATAAGCGTGGTCTACATGAGAACAGAATGTTTCTGATACAATCTTTGTCTTTTTCTTGTCTAGGAAGATCCTTTCTAGAAGTGAGCTCACACAAATGTCACAGTAACTATTCCACCTTGTTTGCGGTGATGTAAAACAGTCCCTGAAATACACCAAAACTATGGAGGGAGGGGTGAAGAATATGCTTTTGGATAATCCATCACTATATTTTCATGTTTTTTATGGATAACAAAACAAACATTGTAAATGTGACGTTCAAAAAAAAAAGAGGCTTTTAGATGCTTTTGTCATCCTATTGTGGAAGGGAGGTCTTATGTCACCTTGTTCCGTCAAAAGCTGCTCAACCTTTATACAGGGATGACTGGTAATTACATCAGGGAGACCTGCATAATAGGCTTCTTAATGTATTCATAAACAAAATAAAATAATATAATGCAACTGTGAAATAGTCTTTTTACTTGTAATGCACAAAGAAAATACCAATAAATGTTTCAAACATAGGAAAAAAATCGTCACTTCCTTCTTAATTTCCCTCAGAGGCTGATCTCTTTTGGAGCAGGAGAAAATGAGAGTATTTACAAGGTGCTCCAGGATGTCCTTTTCTACTCTGATCAGAACAGATAATTAACCTGTTGCCAAAACGGATTCTTCTGTTGCAATTGTGTTAGTGGTATGAAAGTGATGCTGCTGCCACCATCTGTTTTGGAGGGGAACTGCTTGTTTTGAAGGAACATTCTGCGGTGGGGTGGCCTAAGATTGGCTTATAGCTCCGCCACTGCCTGTTATGTTTGGCTTGCAAAATAATAATAATAAAAAAAGGACCATTCACGTGTGCCTCAAGATGCTTTATATGAAAAGCACAAACCAAGTCATTCAAATAAAGACAAGAAAATATGCATTTTAATTACACTAAACAGCCCACCTGATATGGGCTTCTATTTCTTGCTGTTGTTATATATAAATAGAGTATTTGCTAAACTTCCATTAAATAAATACATAAACATTTTTGGGCCCAGGGCTACTGCCCCTGTAAGCTTTATCTAAATGTCACAGCAAATTGCTGTTAAAATGGAATTTTTTATTAACAATATAATTGAGTTAAATTATTGTCTAATATGTTATCAGTGTATTTGTCCTTCCTGCAAATATATATATTTTTTTAGTATTCACATATTCAATGTCTGACTTATTTTGATTGAACTGTGCCACTTTTGGACCTCTGTATCAGCACATGACCATGTAATAATAATAATAATAATAATAATAATAATAATAATAATAATAGTAATAATAGTAATAATAATAATAAATTACTTTGATAATAAAATGTGTTTTATGATTAACCTTTTCATTTAAATTAATCTTAAACAAACAATCATTAAATATGATTAAAATGCATAAATGAGTAATGACACATTTAGGTAACCTGATTGATTTATTTATTTTAAATTTGTGGTTCTTTTGGATCAATTTATTGGCATCATGAAGGCATATTTTTCTTACAGTGCACATAGCTAATGGGGGGGTCTGCCATTTGTTGTTGATCAAGAAAACAAGAGGTTTTGCAGAAAATTCAAGAGCTGCAACCCCTTCAAATCAGCTTTATGTAGAATTATAAAAGCTTTATTGCATGTGTATCTTGCCAGGTGGAGAAAAACACAAACCAAAAAAAACACTCGAAGGTATGCCCATAACCAATCAGCAAGTCAGACATTTTTGATCAAAGCCTCCGATTTGAGGTTTTCTTACATATTTCAACAAACTCTTTCTATGGATCTTGATGATTCAGGTTTAGCCTTCTTTCCTTAAAGCCTTGGAGATCAAACGCCTGAGTTTTCGTCAACAGCAGCCGTGTTTCCGTCACCATTTTTTTACTGCTCATTTTGTATGTATCTCGCATTAGAAAAAGATTTTTACGTAGCAAACATTTACCTCACATGACTGATCAGCTGTTTCCACTGTCGGAAGTATATTAGTAATGCGGATAGAATTGCATTTCTTTCTCTACGTCTCCGGACTGCAGGTAACAACGCCGTTGCTAGCTGACATGACAGAACAATTACAACTTGCCCAATAGCAACATTCCTAAAAAACCTCTCTTCTTTGTTTCTTTCTTTCTTTCTTTTTTTTTTTTTAGACGTGTGGTCCATGCTGGCTTGCAGCCTCTGCTTCCTGTTTATTACAGCCGTGGGTAACGTCAACTTTTGATGACATCACGCTCTGTGAAGCCAGGTTGATTTGCTCCATAGCAGTAGATGGAAACATGCCCAATTCAGTTTGTTTTAAAATTCGAAAGATATTTGGATGAAGACCTGGCTAAAGTGGAATGTGGGGGGGGGGGGGGGGGGCAGATTACGTTGTATGTTTATTTAATTTTAAAACATTTTTTGTGGTGGGGTGCCACCCCCGATGGTGTGCCGCCCTGTGCGGTAAGCCACATCTCCCATTTCAAAACCTGACAATGCATTCAGGCAATCAATGGTTTATTTACTCTTTTTCTTTACGGAATTACGGGCACTTTTGGAACGCCATAAAAAAAAGGGCCTTCTTTTCATTGTTTCTTTTTTGTTTTTTTTGCACAGAGACCGCCCATATGTGCGTTTAATCCACATTTACAAGGAAATCCTATATCTTCCTGCTATTCTACCACCACTGTCCTACTCCCAAACTGGCATTTTTTACTCCTCACATGCTTTTTTCCCCCCTCGCTGCAGCCGGCTTCCTCCAACCAGCACTCCCTCTTCACCCTCTCTCTCTCTCTCTCTCTCCCTCTCTCGCTCTCTCCCTCTTTTTTTCCTCCTATTTATGAAAACGTCACTTCAAGTCCCTCCCTGTTTGAATCTCATTAGTTTCTTGTGTGTTTCTCCCTGTCAATAATCCCGAATCCAGACTCTCTCTATTTCCATCCCTCTCTATCTGTCAATCAGCGCCGCCTTTGAACTGAAAACCACTCCGACCAACTTCAACTCACTCAATCCGAGCGGCTCGGCTCCTTCTCCGGCTTCCCCATTTTTCTGCCAACATTTTTCCCCCTTCTTTTTTCTCCCCCCTTGTGTTTTTGAGTTTTATATACCAGAGCTTTTGGAGAACGCCAATACGAAGACCCCCTTCCTCTTTCTTTTTTTTTTTTTTTAAAAAAAGAAGCAAATTCCCCTTAAAAACTTAAACTCTCGGACTTTCGAGCTCGCAGAGATCAAGGGTTTGAAACTTTTCGGTGGGGTTTTTTTCGACCCGAGAACGATTCTTCTGCTCGGGGGAAAAATGCCGCAGCTCAACGGCGGTGGAGGGGACGATCTGGGCGCAAACGATGAAATGATTTCCTTCAAAGACGAAGGGGAGCAGGAGGAGAAAATCTCCGAGAACTCCTCGGCAGAAAGGGATTTAGCAGACGTCAAATCTTCGCTCGTAAACGAGTCGGAAACGAATCAGAACAGCTCCTCGGACTCGGAGGTAAGTTCGGATCGATCGGCTCCGTTTAAGTTCGCATTACATGTTGTTTCGAAAGGGGTGGCCTACATTTCTTAACACACTTTTTTTGATAGAAAAGCCCCCACCGCAACTTTTAACGCAATCCTCTCTGTTTCGTTGCATTTCAAGGCGGAAAGACGGCCTCCGCCTAGATCTGAAACTTTCAGAGACAAAACAAGGGAAAGTTTAGAAGAGGGTGAGTTTCTTGCTTTATTCTCCTATCTTTGTTTATTTCTCAACCGTGACATTATGTGTTTCTAACAGAGGGAAGGGGTCTCCTCTAGATTTACTCCTCAAATAAAAAATTCCAGGGATAATAAAAACACATTCCAAGGCCGGTTTATTAAAAAGTTTTCCTCTTCTTTTTCCCCCCCCTCCTCCTCCCCCGCCATGTTAGCTGCGAAAAGGCAAGATGGAGGGCTGTTCAAGAGCCCACCGTACCCGGGCTATCCGTTTATAATGATCCCCGATCTCACCAGCCCCTACCTCCCCAACGGATCACTTTCTCCAACAGCACGCACAGTAAGTTCACTTATTTTACCAGCTGGATATCTGCACACACTCTTCCTCTCTCTCATATACACACACACACCGAGGCTGCAAAGCTGTGCTTGTCACCCAGAAAATGCAAAAAAAAAAAAAAAAAAAGATAGGGGAAACCAAGTTTTCCAACTTTTCCTGAAGTGCACAGTACCGCGCTCGTGAACATGGAAGCTAGCATGCTAATTGTGCTAATGAAAAAAAAAAAAAAAAAAAAAAAGAAATAGACATTTAAATCATATGCGGTAGGGGTAACGGAATAAAAGCAATTCTAAACAGTTTTGTGAATTTATTTATTTATTATTTTGTTTGTTTTGGATGACAATATTTGGCCCTGCTGTATAAAAAACCAGACTAAAAGTGCGTGATTTTCCCCCCCTCGTAAATAATGCAGCTGATTTGTGTTTGCATGGCCTCATCAAAAATGCCCTTTTTTAATTTCCCCACTAACACTACAGGGAGCTGCACTTTACACTGGCTCTCTGACACACTGAACAGTGTTTTTTTTTTTTTTTTTTTTTAAAGGGAGGGGGGTGGCGAAAAGGCAACAAATATGCAAATTAGGTTTTGAGAGTGATTTGCATGGATCACATTATATATATATATATTTTTAAGTTGCATTCATGCATCTTTGCAAAAAAAATAAAATAGTTTACGTCTTCTGTATAATATATAGGTATTAAATGGAAAATTTCAGTTTAGGTTGGGATTTGTGTAACGCAGGTGATTGCTGTTATGCATGCTACCGCTTTTGCTTCCCGAAGGAATCTGCTGGCCTTTTTTTTTTTCCTTTCTTTCTTTCATTTATTTATTTTTTAACCTTTTTAAAAGCTCTGTTGCAAAACAAACTCATATTATTTATTTTGACACAGTCGGCCCTGTGTAATTATGGACCCTCACTCATTTAGCTCGGCTGGTCCCACGGGGGCCAAAAGCAATCCTTTTTTAAGCGGCATCATTTTTTATTTTTATTTTTATTTAAACGCCTGCTGCGCTTTAGGAGATGCCATCTCATTTTACAAGGCTAAAGCAAAGACCGGGCGCTAGGAAATCTGACCCACAACCACTAAGCAGAAATTTATTACCTCCATATTTTTTGGTTTTGTCGTGCTCGCCTTGAAAAATGAACTTGCACCTTGACACATAATGCCTTTTCTTTTGTGTTTGACACAATTTCTGCCCGTGGTCTCACGTGAGACTACCCACTCTCTTTGTGTGTGTGTGTGTGTGTGTGTGTGTGTGTTTGTCTTCCGCATAGGAGAGCATATTTTGTCAGCCTCGTTAATGCTGCCGGCTGGTATGTGGAATTAGTCACTCGTTACTCTCATCATCAGGCTCTGACACAAAACTCGCCTTCGTAACGTCGAGCCTGCTTTTTAAGTGAAGGGCTTCCTGCCACGGGTTTTTGTTTTTGTCTTCTTAATTAACATTACAGCGACGTGTGTCCCGCGGCCTGCTTGCTTCCATCATGCAACAGTTCGATGGGGAAAACACCCCCCCCCCCCAAAAAAAAAAAAATTTAATGCGTCCTAAGAGATGCTCCTCTGAGACTCCATCAACCTTTGCTCTCCTCATCATGCCCTTGAATCCCTGTTTTCACATCTAACCGACAAAAGCAGGGCTGTTTTTTTTTTTCTTCTTCTTCTTTTTTTTTTTTTAAAACAAAAATCATGTTCTGTGATTTATTACCTGCTATGTCATCACCACCAAAACTAAAACGAGGAGGTGCTTGTTTGCGGGCTACAACGCGACATTGAAACCGGTAATTCCAACAAGCGCACCTAAAAAGAATTTTTTTTTTTTTTTTTTGGCCCCTACTGTACTACCTCGCCTGAGCCCCCCCCCCCACCCCCCCTTCCGTCTGCGGCGCCCTGTGTGTCTGAGCTGTTGGAGCTTTTGAAGTCGGCGGTGGCTGTAATATAAATCTATTAAATTTAAAGCCGGGATAAATAATTCACCTGGACATTGATTAGCTGTCTTGCTCCCTAACGTGTCCCGTTAGGCTGCAAATATGACTGCTGGTGTTATTAGAATGAGACACTGTCTTGTCCTAAGAAGCCTTTGATTCTAAAGGTTTTTCTTTTTTTCTTGCTTCCGTATCTTTTCTTTTCCAGTTTCCCCCTGCGATGCAGTGCTAGTTCTCTGAATATGATTCAATCGTGGAAATTATTTAAACAGATGCTTTAATTAGAAGTAAAAAAAAAGAAAAAAGAAAAAGTGTTCCCCGGTCCATCAGCTTGCGTTTTCTCCTCCTAATCTGCTTGGACATCTTAAGTCGCTCGTGTTATTTTCTGTGTTTGCACGACTTAAGAGGCGGTAAAGGATTCCTGCACGAGGCCGCCTGACCTCTGGGAGCCACAACCGGCGAGAATTTGTTTTTCCTACCACCTAAACCCAAGGAGGCTCACAATTTAGTATCATTTAAGCAATTTGACATGAAGCTGTGCCCGGGCTTTAAAAAGCTCTCCTCCTCTCCCCACCATGCAGTCTCCCCTCCTCCCCTCACCCCTCACCCTACCCCCCCCTACCCCCCCCTCCTCACACAAAGACCTGCTGAATCACTGGGTGCAGGTTGAATTGGGGAAGTGGCCTGCCAAGTTCAGCCCCCGGTTTTCCATCTCCTTTTTGCGTTCACCTTTTGTTTCCTGCAGTTGCTAACGCGGGGGGGGGGGGGGGCTTGTAGGGGAGAACATAAAAAAATAAAAAGAAGAAGAAGAAGAAGAAGAAGCTGGTGGGTTAACTCCGGTGCTTGTGGGCTAACATCACACCTCAACAGGTCTGGAGACGCTGAGGAAAAGAAGAAATGGGGATCTGGGCACCCGGCTTTTCTGAGTCGGGCCGTAAATCCACCGTCTTTTTTTTTTTTTTTTTTACCTTAGTGCCCCTCGGACTTATGAATGTTAAGATGTTTAACGTGGCTCCTGGCCCCCCCCTGTTAAGCTTTTGGCGGGGGTTTTGAGTTTGGACACGTAATTACGATTAGTTTAGGCACAAGTAAGAGGTGGGGCAGGTGTTTTCCTTTTTCTTTTCTTTTTTTTTTTTTGTATAAATCCACACTCTAACTCACCCCCGCTAACTTCTGTTGAATAGGAAATAACCAAACTCTTAAGTGAACGCGACACGTCCTTTTGTGCCAGCCGTATTGCCGTGGCCTGATGTGCGGCAAAGTGGCGCGGACCGCATCGCTACGACAACACGTGAGCCACATGAGCACGACAATGCCCCCCCCCCCCCCCGTATGGATTATGTGCGTTTGGCCGGGGCTCAATGGAGCCTCTGCCAGAGACCGGGAGGAAAAGATGAGTTTTAATGCGGATTTTAGGGGATAGGGCCCACACCTTATCAAATGGGCTTTACATGTTAATCGGGCCTAATTGATGTCCGCGGGGCTTTTTTTTTTTTTTTTTTTTTTTTTTTTTCTTCTTCATGGCACATCGTTGCTGCTGTTTTTTTTTTTCCTCTCTCTCTCTCTCTCTCGCTAAAGAATACACTCTGAATTTACTCGCAAGGTTGCGCTCCTTTTGTCTTGCAAATCACTTTTGTTTACAAAGTATGGCGGAAGCGGCTCCCGGTCTCCACCCCCCCCCCCCCCCCCCCCCACCTTTCTCTTTCTCTCTCCTCATCCTGTGTGAGCATAAGAGAAAGAATAGGTCCTTATGTATATATATATTTTTTTATTTTATTTCCTTCAACTTAATAAACAGCCGCAAAAAGTACAATCTGCCTTGGATTTAAGGAGTTGGAAGCGAGAGGGAGCTGGGAAGCAAAAAAAAAAACAAAAAAAAATTGGCACCATTAAACTGAAATTGGGGTCTGCTTGACATTAGCGGTGCGCAGCAACATTCTCCGAGCTTAATTAGTCCAAACTGTAATTGTTCATGGTCTGCCAATAGCAGTATTGCTCAGGAAAAAAAAAAAGAAGAAAAAAAGAAAAGCGCCGTTGCTTTAAATTGGCCGGGTGTTTTTTTTATTTTTTTTATATATATTTAATTTTTCCCCCCCCGAAACAATAAATCATTCGCATATTTGCGCCGTGATTCAGTTCGAGGCTCGACCTCTCCCATCTCGACATGTGGTAAATTGTAAAGTCAATGAATCACAGATGTAGGGATGGTGAGGAGGAGAGGTAGTGGTGGGGGGGGTTAATACAGTGAGGTTTTGTTAGCGCCCGGTTAAGGAATGGAAACAAAAAAAAATCTTTTTGCTGTGAATATTTACAGAAGATATGTGTTTGTGTTAGGAAAATCTAAAATATCAGTGGGGCCTAATTGTCCAACGCTGATGATGTCAGCACGTCGTCGGTCTGTGTCTCTGGGCTCCAAACACCACAGAGGCGGGGCAGGGGGCGCGGGGGGGAAGAGAAAAAAAAAAAGCCCATCCGTTTTGCGGGGTGTGTTTCTAATCAGATTTTAAACTAGTGCGAAGGGAGCCGAGGCTCCCTGGTGGGACTGTGAGCTGCGTTTGGCTGCAGCAGCTGCAGTCGAGCCTAGTGTTCTGGAGCCCCTTTTTTTTTTCTTTTTTTTCCTTCTTTTCTTTTTTTGTTGTTGTCTTCAAATTAAATCACTGACTTCAGGGTTTTTAACGCAATAACGTCTAATCTGAGGCCTAATTTTGACTGCGGCGTGACAGATTACGCCTGTTACTCATTAACACGGGAGTGCAGCCCGGTCAAACAAATTATTCTTTAAATGAACAAATCCATTTTCACCTTTTGTATCTCTGCCTGTTTTTGTCAGGGAGCCCCCATATCCTCTGCTTTTCTTTATTAGTTAGTTAAGCAGCTGTGCACCGGGGTCTCTCTCTCTCCCCCCTCCTTTTCCTCTTCTGCTTTCTCCTTCGCCTCTCCAGTGCATTTCTATAGAGCGAAACAGCGAGATAGCGCTGTACATCTGGAATGCAACTTGTGTCATCTGTTAAATATAGGGTAGCTCCGCTGCTGGCCCACAGGACTCGGGGCTCCATCGAACGTGGAACTGAAATCATCCGGCGTCTGTGTGTGTGAGCATGTAGCGACCGGTTAAATCTGCATCCAGCCGTTGTCTTTAGACGCTGGGTTCTCTCCAGTCGTACCCAGTTGTGTGTGTGTGTGTGTGTATAAAGCCTGAATTCACTGCACATCGTTCCGATCATATATGTTTACATCCAGGTTTCAGAAAGGCTTTCCCCCAGTTCATTTTTTGACGTCTGAACACCGGATTGCGTTGCCTGTTCTTTTTTTTTTATCCTGTAAAGAGGTCCGTCTTTTGAACAAATGTCACCATGGTGAACACGGTCCTTTTTAAATGGATCTCACATACTTGGAGGAGCGTGGACGGTTATTAGGAGGCCCGGATACCCGTGCAGGTGTTTCCAGTCCTTTCTGAAGCCATGCCTTGAGCATGCAATAGCGGATCCATCGTAGGTCGTTTTATGTCATTTTCAGCTGAACGTCATGGTTCTTAATGGTTGCCATCGCTTATACGTTTGGTTCTAAGGTGAATTTACTAAAATAGCACGTAAAAAGGAACCCAGATTCCTCAAATGCAGTCGTTTTAGCTCCATTTCTAAGAGTTTAGCAGGAAATGCAGCTAAAACCAATATGGCCGCTGGGTAGCCCGGTGGTTCTGAGGCTTTTCACGCTGAGCCCACTCCTCTTTAACAGAACGTTTTCCACCACCTCCACCCACACCGAGGAGACGCTTACCTTGTGTCCTCCAGATTATGTCTCCCAACATAAAGCAGCGACCCAGTCGGACCCGCCCCTTGCTAAAACGCTAAAGATAACGGAGACTGATGCATCGGCCCTTTGCTGCTTCAGAAACACATTGCGTTAGGTTTAACAGGTGCAAAGGCACACAGAAAAGATCTCTATTGACAGCATGATACTTTAGATGTAAGGGGGGGGGGGATCAAATGTTTGCCTACGTCATTAGAGAGCTGCTGATGTGCACCATGGTTCTTCACTGAGGCTCTGGTTCCTTTAGACGAGTTGCATTATGGTCCTGTTAAGTTTTCAAGCTTCTGGTCATGATAGCCAAGTCTGTTTTTTTTTTTTTTTTTTTTTTTTTTTGTTTCCCGCTGGGCGTCATGTCTCCATCCATCCTCATTTGTCCACTAGGGCTGGACGATATAGAAAAAAAAACATTGATAAAATATAAATCATATTGATAGATATCGATATTTATCAACTAATTCAAAACTTATATCTTAGGCGCAGCCCTGGCCATTTTAAACTTACTTAGCGACTCAATTTTAGATACAGAACACAAAAACACTGAATTCAAACTCAACCTTTTTATTCAACCAACTTTTAACCAAAGCTGCAAGGATTTAAAAAAAATGAGAAAGAACGCGTGATCTCTGAACTCTTTAAATAGGGGCGGAGCGTTCCTGGGTCTGCGATTGTGATTGGCTGGGAGGATGTAACGACTGTAATGATAACTTACATGATAGGCTTAAATGCAAAAGGAGAAAAAAAAGCTCTATTGAACTTTTTATTTACCCCTTTTCTCTATCATCGATATATATTGTTATTGAATTATCGTCCAACCCTGGTGTCCACTTATCGTTTCGTGTCCCTCTTTCCTCTTTAAACGTATCGCCACGCAGAGTCGTCCATACGTCTTTATTACTCGGACAGCTACTGCCCCCCCCCCACAGGGAGACACTTTGACATTCGGTTTTGTAACCAAAGTAGATGACTTAAATGGAAATGGCTTAATCAGCACTGGTAGGCAACACATGAGGTCCCATCAGTGGTGCACGGAGCCGTGAAAGTTTGGCTCTTCTGTGGGTTTTGATGCGCGCGCGACTGATGTCAGAGTTTGCTCATATTTTGGCTTCATTGGCCACCAATCACCCGTCGCCTGTCATCGAAAACAGCCCAACCTCTACAAACTTGCAGAGAACGGCGATAAGATGAACTAGAGTGTCTGTTGAGGATTTGGCGTTCTTTGTTGGCAGCGCTGCATCTGCAGTAAACGATAAAGTTAATGACTATTGATTACTTTCTTTTAGATATAAAGGTTATGGGTGGGGTTTTGGATGAAGCTGGATTCGAGAGATTATCTCGCTGAGTTTTATTATTTATTATTTTTTTCTCAACAGATAAAAAAAAATAAAGATTTTTTTTTCTCTCCAGAAAATGTGCATCTGGCTGCATGTAAGCAGTCTTTTGAGCTCAGACATCAGTCCAGAAATACTTTCGGTGTTTCTTTTCTTTTTTTTTTTTTTTGCCTGCCTGAATGGTTCTGTAAGTTCATTCATAATGGCTCCGGTAGCCAAATGAGTTCACCAGCAGAAGAGTGGGAGGGAGCAGAGAAAAGCGGGAAATGTGTGTTCGGCCTGTGCGTGTGTGAAGGGCCCGCGGTGGGGTGGGGGGGTGCGGGGGTGCGGGGGTCCGGGGTCGGACGCACAAAAGCCGCCTGAATAGACCGCATAATTGCTGTTAATGCCAGGGCAATGAGAGCAGCGACAGTTCCTGGTTAGATGTCCAAACAATAGTGCCCCTGGGCTTCACATTTATCTTCCTCTGTGCGAAGAAGAGGGAGGGGGGGGGGGGGGGGGGAAAGAAGAAGAAGAAGAAGAAGGGGAGCGAGGACGGATTGGAACGGGAGAGTTTAGTTTTCAGTCATCGCTGGACGACCAAGCGTGTGTTTGTGTGTGTGTGTGTGTGTGGCTTCTGTCTTTGAATGCACCCCCCCCCCCCCCTCGGGTTCCTATATGAAGAAAAAGAAGAAAGTCCGCCCTAAAAGCTCCCGGTGCGAGGGCGTCCGTGATGCTGGAGGAATTCCGGTAGCGTAGGCCTTTCTGTTTGGATTGCAGCGCGTGTTTGGAAGGGGGTTAAAGTGCAATGCCGCTGACATGAATTTCACCACGAAAGGAAGTCTCCCCCCTCCCCTCCCCTTCTTCTCCTCCTCTTACCTATTTTCTTTTTTTTTACTTGGACTGATAAAAATCCTTGAGTCTGTTTAGGAGTTTTTCTTCCCCCCCCCCCCCCCTCCCTCTCCAGATTATGCATGTGTCTGCGCACACGAGGAGGAGGCGCCACGCTGCCATCTCAGCTCTTAATGATCACATTGGGCCAGATAATGACTAGCTGTGCCAGTGTGCTGGGAACACCTGTGGTACACCAGCCTGTTATGGATGTGGTAAAAAAAAATGCCCTGGAACATGATATGGAGGAGGAAGGATCTCAGTCATGCATATATCATCTGCCGTTTTTTTTTTTTTTTTTTTTTTTGCTCCACGAAGCCCCGATTATCTCCTTTATCTTTATAAGCAACTTAGAATCTGTGCAAAAAATCTGCGACCTTGCAGCTTTTTAATGTTAATACAGCACGTTTCATACGTTTTTCATAAACTTACACGGATTGTGTGTGATTGGACCTAATTGTGGAAAGAAAAATTATTTGTTTTTCAAAATCTGACAAGTCTGGCATGTATTTATACATCCCCTCCTTACTATATAGCTTTTAAACATGCATCGCGTTTCCTTCAGTCATCCGTTGGCATTTTCACAAACGCCGCTTGAATTTATGTTGGCGTGTGTGGATCGACGCCTTGCAGTGAAACACGGTAGTGGCAGAATCATGCTGTGGGGGGGTCTTTCTTCAGCAGAAACCAGGAACCTGAGCTACGACCTAAGGTCACAGCTGATGATGGATCTAAATGCAGCCAGCCAGCCAATGTTATACTGCTGCGGTCCAGAGGTTTTAGCCTCTGGGTGTGCGATCCTTATCGACACACTGCTGTAACTGAATTAAAATAACTATACAATAGCAATTCAGGCGTTTATTTGTGGAAATAAATGCGAAAGCCACGTATTCTTTTCTCTCCTTTCACACAATTACGCTCTACAGTCTGTAGGTCTGGCTCATAAAGTCCAATAAAGTCCTGGAGTTTTCTGGTTGCGGCATGGAAAGAAAAAAAAAAACAAAAAAAGGTGAAAACGTTAATGGGGTGCAAATAGTTTTGCAAGCCTTACTTTTCATTTGACATCTCCTTTTTGGCCGCGCGCCATCTGCGACATATTATGCAAACTGTTTTTTTTTTTTTTTTTTTGTTTTCTTTTGTGTCCAGTTTATATCTGCGCTCTTAAAGCAGCCAGGGGGATTTTCAGCGAGCAGATAATCTGTTCACAAACGGCTCAGATGGGGAGAGGAGGCAAACGCGTGCGATAAAAACCAATAATGGCCAGAGTTTAAGGTGATAAAACTCCAGTCCATGTATTTTTAATCGCACTAATTAAACTTTTAATTGTGGCCGGATAAGCTCCGAGGAGCGAGAGCGCGAATGCGCGTGGGGTTTTTTGCAAGCGAAAGGGGCTAATGAGGTGGGCGCCCGCTTGTTTTGCTCTTGTATTATTTATTTATTTTCTCAATAAATAAAAAGGTTTTGGTTCTGGAGCTGCCGGCGAAAGGTGAGGCCCGAGGTTTTAAGAGTGCAAGCAGAAATAATTTCATCTGCTAATCTGAGGATTATGTCGGGATTTGGAACAGAGAAAAAAAAAAATGTTGGCAAGATTACATGAAAATGCACAAGGCTAATAAAATGTAACCCCTGCGACGTGGAACCACGCCGGATTTCTCCTCTTTTTCCTTTTTTTTCCCCCCCTTTCCCTCCTCTAGTTGATGAACCAATTCCAGTGGAAAACAGATTAAGAGTAAATTCCCATGTGAGCTCTTTAACCAGCTGTTAGAAACCTATTTACACACAATAATAAAGTGCCTCTTATAAAGAGACAGCTGTCAACTTGTGTACAGCACTAAATAACATGTCATGTGAACAGGCTGCCACGTCCGCACATGCTGAGTTCGGTTCGCCGGGCTTTAAAACGCGCCGTTGAGCAAAAAAACAGCTGAAAGGAAGAATTTCCCCAACCGTTTTTTATTCCGTTCACTTCCCCTCCTTTTTGGCGGCAGTTTTTAAAAGAATTGCTTCGGAATGTAATTAATTTATATTTCTGCCATGTCTTCTTCGCCTGTTGTCACCCGCTCCCCTCATTGTGTATTCAGCCCTCCGCAGTTAGAGGCCAGCGTGACAGCGGCACTCAGGGTCAGCTCCGAAAGTGAACAAATTGACTCGTGGAAGTGAATTGTCAATTGTCGTTTTCCCTCGAGGGGTCAGCAGTGAAAGGAGCGTCTTGTTTGGACAACTGTCCCGAGGTGAGACGAGTGGCCCTTACCGTCCGGCCTGAAGGGATGCACAGAGACGGACGCGCAGCCAGAAGACGGAGCAAGTGGAGTGGCAGACAAGCAAGCAGGGAACCGGGGGGGGGGCACTGCGGAGGCAGGAAACAATGGAATCTGGCCACCCTGAAATGACTGTCTGATTGGAACAATGACCCGCGGCTGGCAGCTAGGGCCGAGTCCGCATTGGGGAAAGCTGTGATTGGAGCCATCCCATAATAATAATAAAAAAAAGAAACGAGCCCGAATGAGTGGCAGCTGATTCACAAGCCCTCTGCGTTAAACATTAAACACAGATTAGTGCAGCACATGTTTCCGAAACTTAAATTTACATGCTTTGGCTCAGGCGCGGTTCAGAGCGAATATTTTACGTGCTGGTTCTCTGAATGATGATGGATCCTGATCCTGAGTTGAATAAAAGTCTTATTCCACGCAGGTTCCCCCGGTGACTGATCCCTTATTAAAACTTCAGATTCGGTTTGAAAAACGGCCAAACAACCAGTAAAGGACATTCTGGTCTCTTAGCCACAATTCTTTTTAGAATCCCTGACACTGATGTCTATAGAAGCTTAAAATACATTTAAACGTTTTATTTAGATTTTTTTCCCAGCCTATTTCCTCACTCTTCTGGTTGCTATGAGCCCTTTGATCTCAGCTCTTCCTATAGATATGACCAGATTGCACCTGTCTGATTTCCTTGAATGCCATATCTTGTCATGTTTCCCATTTTGAAAAGTGTAATTTAAACCACAGTGAAGCATACCTCACCTATTTTTAAAGTCATGACCTAAAATACAGTTTTGTGGTTTATATTTATCGGTGATGGGGTGCTAATAATTGTGGCACCGGTAATTTAGTGAAGGAAATAGCCCTTAGGCTACGTTTTTCGTACATATGTGACCTGTATTCGTCTTTTTCATGGCAGTGTGAACGCCCCAATCCCGATCTTTTTACCCCCACCAAAAAAAATTGGATACATGCCACTTCCATATATGGTACTAATTCAGATACGTATGGGATTGTTTTCAAAGCGTCGCATTTTATCGGGCTTTCACATCTTTTCACGTAGCGGTTAGCGCTCCATAAAAGACCGTTGTTAATAGCTGTGCTGCTCTCTTCTTACCTTCCTTCGTCTTACTATGACGTTGCTCAACAACTTTTTAAGAATAAGGAGAGACACCAGCCGGTATCTGCGTTGTTTTTTTTTTTTTTTAACAAAACTTTATTGAACCCTTCTAGAAACAATTACATTCATTGTAACTTCCATAAACGGCGCGCTGCTGTGTGATGTCTCCTGCTATCTGCGCGTGCGGGTCGCTTTTTCGGTCTTGGACCGCTCAGACAGCAGTATGATGGCGGTTGCATTTATTAGTAGTATGAACGTATGAAAAAAGTCTGATTCCAGCAAAAAAATCGGGTTGAGCATCAAGACCTGCAGCGTGAACGTAGCCTAAGTCGACGTTTCTTCAGCGTGAAATGTTGCCGAAATAATAGGTTATTTTTGTTATTTTAAACCTTTTTGCCAGTGTTGCCAAACATTGTGGTCTCATAAGGTGGAATACTTTTTCAGCTTGAGTAAAAATGTCAAAGTAGCCCATCAGATGGTTTTCATTTTTCACCCTTTATCAATGCCCGTTCTCACGCAAAGCTGTTGACTGTCCCTTGGTAAGTAAACCAAAGGTTCATTCATTTCCGTGCAGCTCACTCATAATGAAAGTTAAGGTCGGGGGACCAGCATCACTAAACTGGCCTGGCCTTTGTGTCATGTGATGCACGTCACCGTGCACTTTAGAACCAGGAGGCCCTTTTTATCTCCTCTTTACTGCGTCTTCTATCTTTATTGTCTGCCACGCTTTGCATATTTCAAATAACAATAAAGATAAATTTCTAGCCATGTCATTACGCACGGAGTCGAGCAGTTTCAGGAAGGATCCTTTAAGGGGTTGGGATGATTTTCGCTAATCTCCCTTTCCTTGGGAGGTCCGCCGGACCCGCGTCGGTCGGCAATTGCCAGCAGTGAGCGTCGCAGGCCCTCGGGAGCGTTTTGCTGGAGACGAATCTGGGCTTGGATGTGTATAAAAGCTCTTTTGTTTGTTGTGGATGACCCTTGCCGGTGTGAGGCCTGTGTCTGTCTCTGCTCAGGCAGGCGGGCCGGCCGGGCCTGCAGTTAGGATGCAGCAGCTGGCCAGGGCCCAGGCACAGGAATGCTGTGTGCGCTGTTTAAACAGTGACTTGTCTCAGTGCAAGGCCTGAAGGACTGGAGGGAAGGAAGTCGCTGCATGTTTACATAGCCGAATTGTCCATTCCCCTCTCGCCCCCTCCTCCAGTGTCTAATGCACTTCTGTTCAAACACTCACAAGTGTGGAGATGACCCCCACTGATGCTCACAGCTCTGCCTCTTCTGGTCGGGATCAGTCCGTGAATAACCGAAACTTGTAGCTGCTACTTGCTTCCCCGCTGTGGGTGTTTGCTGTTTAAACCTGGACGGCTTGGATGGCAGATAAAAAAATGTCTTACAGGCGGACTCTGTTCATCACACTGAGACAGAAGAGGAGGGTAACATACAGACAGATGAAAAGGTGGAAAGCACCTCATTGCTCTTGCCGAGGGCCCGTCCAACAAAGATCCAGACATTGACATACGGCGGTGGTGTCAGGCTAATTGTTGTTTGAATTACCTGTTATGATCCAATGACAAATCTCTCGCACTCTCGCCACCAGAGCGGAAAATGCATCCGGGGGTGGGGGGGATTGGCACGGGGGGCTTTGTGCGAGTGTGTAAACCTGGCTTCAACAAGATGGATAAATGCAATTATTGGACAGACCTGGAAAGGAGAAAATCAATTTAAAGCCCGTAAAGCTAAGCAGGGGCCGTGGTTAATTCATTTGGCCAATTTACGGGTGATGTACGAGTGTCAGGGCACATTAGTCAGGCAGGGTGAACGGGCGATGTGTGTGTTGGACCAGTAAGATGGAAGGGGAGGGGGGGAGGGGGGGGGGGGGGGTCTTCCTCGCGTGGAGATGCTCTCTGGATGCGGAGCAGTCTCCTTGAGACCCCGGTAACACTCTCCTCCCGGCTCCACGCCGCTTGGCGTCTCAGCGGACAAAAGCCAATGGAGCCTGCTTGTGGGAATGACAAAAAGATGCACTGAGCGCACCGAGTGGGAGGGAAGTGGAATTGCTTTGCAAATGAGGTGCGGAAACGTGGCTGTGGTCTGCTGGGCAGCAGAGTGAGTACCAGAGTGTTTTGCCACACCAAGAGCTCAATCAGGTCCTGTCAGCACCCCCCTTCTCCCCTCCACCGCCACCACCCCAAGTTAAATGACTGCTTTTTCACTGAGCAGCAGGTGTACCCATGCTATAACCCACCAATTTTGGCTCCCAGCTTCTACTTACTAAGTAGTAAATAACGCTGACTCCGAATGCTCTGAACTGGTTTCGTAACGCCTTGAGTGATTTTTTTTTTTTTTTTTTACTGGGATTCCTTGTATTGGTTAAAGATTGGAGAACGCCGACGTTGGATTGCTTTTGTCTGCCCGGTCTGTTAAACAGCCCTTGTCTCGGTGGTGCAAAACCCACTGAATGGTTACACAAGCTGAGTGGTATGCAAAAACAGTGGTTAGAGCCTAGTTGGGCGGGTGAGAGGCGTTGAGGGAAGCTTTGGTTTACAGCTTCAAGCCACAGCCGGAATCATGGGCAGGGTTTTGTCTATCAGAGAGAGAGAGAGAGAGAGAGAGAAGTGAGAGAATATGACCTCCCTCGCTGCAAAGCCAAAGCTCTTCAAGTAGCTGCCACCGTGCTCGAGTGCATCTCCGTTTAGTCGGTGGGATCGCAGCCCGTGTCAGGCGGCGTGCACGTTAGCATGCGTCGCCTGGCTGTGAGGCCGTCGCCCTGAAGAAACCAGAGTCTGCGTGAATGCCGAGGCTTTCTAAAGACAGGTGCCACCCGTGACTGCCCTACAGCAGCTGGGGGGGGGAAAGACTGCAGGGTCCGCGGTCATGTGTGGGCCGCCGGCACACGGCATCAATCCTCGGACAGAAGGACCTGAACAGAAACATATTCATCCATCCTGTCTCTGCTATCTTAACCTGCAGCCACAGAGTCAACCCTGCTTTTTGTGCTCGTGTCAATGCAATGATAAAAACCCCTTAATACGTGCGGGTAAAAGTCTAGAGTTTGTGTTTTCGTGCACTTGGAAGGAAAATGCATGGAGCGGTTTGAGTATTTTAGATATTCCAGCTTCTCTTCCACAATGAAACTCAAGCAGGAAACCTTTCCCCTTCCTCTTCGTTTTAGTAACCGTACAGTGGATGAAACCTGCAGGTCCTCCTCAGAGGAGATTTACAAGCCGTTTCCCTCAACCAAAACTGCCTTTTGACATAAACCTGAGTCATTCAAAATCAAAAAATCGCGAGGTGTGACTTTGCAGATCTTGGCGCCATCTTCTCCAGATTTGCCTAGGAGTTTCTTCCCAAGTGCTTGCTGCCTGCCGCCCCTCTTCCACCCCATGGGAGAACAACTGTTGTCTACCATCTTGGAGCCCGTGGAATTCCTCACCCTTACTCATACAGGGAGGGGGGGGGGGGGAGAAATCATGTGAGTGCTTAATGATCCTGGATATCATTTTACAATTGAGAAAAACCTGCCTCTCAACTGTTTCCAGTTAGTAGAAGGCTTTCAGACAACAGTGCTACAAAATAAACTCAACAAGTTTTGCTTCTGTGATCTAATAAGAAACTATTCTTCTTATAAACGATCTAGCAGGGATATCCTGACTGCTATCGAGTCGGGACGTTCCAGTTGAGATTAAGGGATTTGGTTGAACAGGTCTCCCGTACCTTTGGCTTCCATTCAGCCGCGTTTTTAAAGCTAATTCTAAGCAACTATGGACTGTTTTCATGTGCACGGCTTGCAAAATTCTTTATTTTGAGGCGTGCATATTACAGGGTTCCCACGGGTCCTTGAAATCCTTGAAAGTTTGTGAATCTGAAAAAAATGATTGAAGGCCCTTGAAAGTTCTTGAAAACAGCCAAAAAAACACCTTGTCCTTGAAAGTCCTTGAATTTTTTGTGGGGTTGAAAGTTCACACGGATGACGACTCATGTGTCATTATTTTATTACCACACGATCTTTTAAAATTATGTTGATTCCGCAAACTTTTAATTTGCAAAAGTACGTTCGCTCTTCTTCGTTAGTTGGTAGGCTACGGTTTAGGCCTACGTGCGTCCAATAGGTTACATTCACGCAGTGTTGCCAACTCAGTGACTTTGTCGCTGTATTTAGCAACTTTTCAGAGTCAAAGTCAAAAACTAGCTTAATCAAAGATGAAAGTAAGTGAAACAAATTGATATAATTCTGAACATCTCAATGCTGCACTGTTTTCCATAAAATTCCATGAAACGGTAGGCTAATGTACATCTTATATGTAATGTAGTATGGCATAGCCATGTACTGTGGATATAGATGTAGGCTATGAATATGATCAATATCAATGTAGGCTATAAATTAAGTCCACTTTCTTGCATTGCTTCTGACCCAACAACTTCTATGCCGTTTAGTCTTTTATTGAATTTGCATTGTATTAAAATATGATAACCTATTCAGCGGTCACAGTAAGTAAATGCCGCCACGTGTGGTCCTTAAATTTGAGGAAATTGGTCCTGGAAAGTCCTTGAAAGGTCCTTTTAATTTGATGTTCACCAAGGTGTGGGAACCCTGATATTAATTTGTTGGAACGGGTAATCTTTGATTGAGTTCACAGTTGAGGTCGTCCTCTCGCGTATTCAGAAATCTTTCGCACTCGACATTTACCAGTCGAGTCAGCACTCTCGTTTTGCCGTCGTTTAGCTCCGTGGTCGTGGTAAATCACAAACAGGCCGACAGACCTGTCTCTGTCTCTCTGTCTGTCTGTCTCTCTGCGAGCCAGCTTGAATCGCTGGAGCTTCCTGGCCAGAGATTGAGATGGGCTGTTCCTAAACGCTGGGAAACTCAACCTCTAATTGTTCACAGAAGCCGTTGGCAGGATGAGGGAAGAAACAACGAGCGAAGAGGAGACATCTACAGGGACCCGCCGTGGATGTGGAGATATGAGACCGCTCGCACTTGTCTTTCCCGGCTTTTCAGGAAAGGAGGCGAGAGCCCGCAGGGTGTCTTCCCCAATGTCAAGCCGGTCGCCCTTAAGAGGAAAAGAAAACTCTGGAAAACCAAAACTCTGGCTTTTTCTCTCTCTCTCTCTTTTTTTTTTTTTTCCCTGACCCTCTTTTAAGAAACAGACACTTTCCTAACATTTTAAATTGCCCTTGTCATGCGGTTTCCTAAGCGGAGCTGCCGGGAGCCGGCTCTTTCCACACGGGCCGATGTTCTGTACCAGGGCCTGGTTTTCAGAAAAGAAGAGAGATGTTTTTTCTGGCCCTCCGCACCGCTGCATTAAACCTCCAGTTCTCCCCAAAAGCTAACACAGTCATGCTTGTAGTCGTCACGCTTTTTGATCCGAGTCACAGTTAGCTTGGCACGAAGTACATCTGCCCCCTCTGTCCCAGCACCTCGCCGCCTCAAATCCCGTTTTTTTTTTTTTTTTAACGTGTTTTTGCCCCATTTTGGTAAATAACGTAAGTAATGATTCAATTGGGCCTAAAGTAATTGAGCTGCGCCCTGCTTGCCATCTGTCTGGTGAGATTACCACTTTCTGTGTAATTAATCATGTGACCTTGTGGCCGGTGGGCAGCCGCTGCCAAAGAGCCAGGCTGTCTTACTTGAAGTGGGGTTGTTGGGGTGGGTGGGGTGGGGGGTCGTCTGTGGGGTGAGAGCTGTTGTGCCGTTTAAAAAAAGTTTAGCCCAGCTGCTAAAGATAGCAGAGGCTGATGTGAGCTGAGCTCCAGTGGCAGCATGGCTGTCCCCCCCTTGCATGTGTTCGTGCACACGCACCAACAAGCCGACGACAAGCCTCGCTCAATTTGGTGCCTCCAGAGTCTCTCCGCTTAGGTCGGCGTGATCCCTGTGTGCACACAGTGTAACCGGGAGAGTATAGACTCGGGTCAAACGGTGTGTGTGTGTGTGTGTGTGTGTGTGTGTGTGTGTGTGTGCTGCTGGGGTCATGGTAGGCTGGATACAGACTGCTGATTTTATGTGTGGTTTGCTGAGCTCCTGAGGTTTGGTTTCCCTTGGACAGAGTCCAGAGACTCCAGGGCCTGCTTCTGCTCAGCTCCCCACGTGAGGCTGACGTGATTGGATTTCGGTCGCGATCTGGTTGTTTCGCGCGGTACACAGGACATTAAAGACAGGGAGAAGATGTGGAGGGGGGGCTGATGAGCCTTTGAGTCAGCGTGTGTCGACCTCGATGGATGTTTGTGTGGTTTTTGTGCTTTCTCCTCCAACCTAAATGCGACCTGATGCGGTTTCACACACAAAGCCCAGAAGAGGAAGCAAAACCTGTGTAGTACCCCGATGACATTCAGTTCATGCGCACACACACACACACACACACACGAGTATGCAACTTAACTGTGGCAGTTCTTGCATGAATGACGCTCTCAGCGAGTCCCTTTCTCTGTGCCCTGATATAACAATAACCCATATATGCAACAAATCTCTTCCTGACTTTCAATCTGTTAAAAGATCCAGTGGAACTGTTGCTCTCTTTTTTATTTTTTTCTTCCCTCAGAACATAAAGCACTTAAAACACTGACGTATCACTTCGATTGACGGATTTGCCCCCTTTCTCTGCCCGTAAGCAGACGTCGATGGTTTAAACGCGTTTGCAGCTAAACGTGAAGGGAAAAAATTCAACCAGTTCACAATCTTTAGCACCGTCTCTCCACAAAAACTCATTCTGAAGTTCCTAGTAAGTGCTAGTAAATTTCTATATTGGGAATTAGTTTTTAGGCTGTTAAATGCAGTAGAAATGGAGATGGGTAAACGGCATCTGCAGAAAACTGCGCAGCTTCCCGCTGTCGAAACGCACTCCGAGTTTGTAATAAATCAGTCGCTTTACGTTTTATCAGTCGTTACAGTGCAGTTACCACATATGTCTCCTTCAGAGGCGGCCTTAATGCCAAAAAACCTGCTGAAAACGCTCTATTGTGGGTTTTAACAAGTAAACCAGAGGTTCCGTGAATCTCAAATTGTTTTAAGGAAGTTGTTCAGTGTACAATCAAAACCTTAGACATGAGTTTAAAAAATTGGGAATTGGATGCCCCCCAATAGTGTACGGCTAGAGGGGGTCACCTTAACCCTATGGACCATGGCTGAATGTGTGATAAAGCAACAGAAAACCTATTAGAAGGTCAATGTGCAGATGTTTTTATATTGTTTTTGTATTGCTTTTTGCAGTCAACCTCCCATTAGCTGTGCCGCTCAGGGCAACGGGCCTTATCGTCCATATAAAAAAAACAAAGCAAAAAAAAAAATTTGGTGTACAAGAAAGACATCACGACAACCTTCATGAAGCATGGATGTTTTTTTTTTTTTGCAATACTTTGGCTGACAGCTAAGTCAGAAAAGGAAAATCCTCCTTTCTTCGCCCCCACCAGACAAAAATAAGCAATTTAATTACTATGGTTTGCGTTGGTGCCGCCGCAGTACGGCTGGTAGGACACAGCTAGGGTGGCGCTGGCCGCCTGGGGTTGGGGACGAGGTCTGGGCTGGCCTCCAGGGAAATTATAGGGTGACGTCGAGGGCGGGGAAGGGGGACTGAGTCCGACTTCCACTCCCAGCAACAGGAAAGCTTCTGTTTGCAAGTTTCTGTTTCATTTTCAGACCAGGTTCGATGCGTAGGGTCCGGCTGTCTAAACATTTTGTTTGCAGTTATTCCAAGCTCTGCATATCTGCTCCTCATCCAGAGAAATGGATCATTTTCTTCCATATATCAATGTGCATCTGTTTTTTTCTTTTTTTTTTTAGCCTCTTCAACCAGCTCTTGTCTCCCTTTTCTTTTTCCACTTCCCTCCGGCCAGCCATCCCTCCCCTCTCCGGCTCTCTTCCCTCTCAGTATGTGCTCTGATTACCTCTCCAAACTGGCAATAAGTTGATTGCTTTACAGAGATGATGTAAGCCCCTGCCCTAGGGTACATCAGGTTGGATTTCTCCCGCTTTATCTTGTAAAGCCTAAATTAACAGCTGGTTTGGTTGGAGTTCTCCTGGATCTGACTAAAGGATTAGGCTTGGTTCTCATGCGAGTCAATCCGGTTTGATTTATTGCGGGTCTATCAAAAAAGATCAATGGGAGTCCTTTTGAAAGTAAATCCTTAATCGCTCTTTGCACTTACGTGTCATCATTGTGAATTTTTTTCCCCCCGTCTTCTGTCTCTTGCGCTCTGCTTTCTACATTTCTCACTCCCTAATTCTTATTCTGCCCTTATGCCGCTGCCTTGTCTGTATTTATTTCTTTTTCTTGCCTCCTTTACCGTCCCTAACACGATACGTTTTTAGCAATCTGCCCTTGCCAGTGGTATTTCTTGAGCTTTTTTTTCCTCCCCTCTGTTCTCATTAGCCAATCATCTCATTTTTGCATCTTCTGGTTGAAATCGGAGCCATTTAAGCGAGGTGAAGAGTTTTTCATTTGCAGATCTATTAATCTTGGATTTCCCTGTCAGTATAAGTGGACACAACCGTTGGGACTGAGATGCCTCGACTGGTGAGAGTTAATATGAGATGTTCCGATATTTTTAGTTTGGAAATTCTACACACTTAATGTGAGGCTCCCTGCGAGTCACTAAATCAACTGAGCAGCTTTGGCTTTCACCTGCCAGCGACATTTGGTTTTTCAGATTTTCAGTCCCACCCCCCACCCCCACCCCAACACCCCAAAGCATTGGCTTGAACAGAGGGAGTTTATGGAACCGAGTCTCTCAGAGAGTAAGGTTGCTTGGTATCCACTTCCCGTTTGGTCGTCTATTCTCTCCGTGCCACAACTGATGCAAACATACCGTGACCTTGCAAAAGTATATGTATGCCTGGAGCTTTCTTAGACTTAGACTTAGACATCTTTATTTGTCATATTCGTATGTACAGAGTGCATACAGAACGAAATTTCGTTGCATACAGCTTGTAATTAAAAGTAAACAATTGCTGTAACAACCTCAAACTGGAATTTTATATATATTTTTGGAATATTCTATATGATCGACCAGCACCAGGTGGCACATAATTAAAAAGTGAAAGGAAAAAAAAACAATATATGTGGTTTATAGTATTTCCCTTTTACATAAAAAGGCGTCTGAAGGGTGTTGTTCGGTTGTATTTAACCGACGTTACTGTGCTGTCCCTTTATTAAAATCCAGTGCAAGCCAAAGCTTTTATTAAACGCTTAGTAAACATTCTGTTTTAATCTAATTTTAGTGTTTTGAGAAGGTCTCAGGGGTCTTTTTTGGAGAAGATTGGTGAACAAACAGCTTCACGAAGACAATGCAGAGTTGGATTGTAAAGCAATAGGAGTATGGAACAGCCGCAGATCTACCAAGACATGGCCGTCCGCCTAAGCTGATGGTCGGAGGCATCAAAACTCTTGGGACAAAGAATCACCGTCTAGCTGGACAGCGATCGAGCATTTTCATGTGTAAGAAGGGCCTAGTCAAAGTACAGACCTAAATCCAATTGAGAATCAGTTGCAAGAATTTGCAATGGCCATTAGGGCTGGACGATAATTCAATAACAATATATACTGATCGACAGACATGTATTGATGATATGAAAAAAAGGGTCAATAAAAAGCTCAATAGAATAACAGTTTTCCTTCCCTTTGCATTCTAGCTATGTAGATTAATATTATAGTCATTGCATCCTACCGACCAATCACAAACGCAGACCCAGGAACACTTGGTCCCCTTCAAAGAGTTCAGAGATCACACGTTCTTTATTTTTATATTTTTAACTTGCAGTTTTGGTAAAAAGTTGGTTCAATAAAAGGTTGAGTTTGAATTCAGTGTTTGTGTGTTCCGTATCTGAAATTAGGTCGCTAAGTAAATTTAAAATAGCCAGGGCTGCACTTAAGATATACGTTTTTAAATTTCTTGATAATTATCGACATCGATCATTATGATTTCTATTTTATGGATACGCTTTTTTTTTTTCTATATCGTCCAGCCCTAATGACCGTTCACAGATACCCTTCATCCAGTCTGAGCGCTCTGGACATGATAGCGATGGCGGAACGTGCACTGAAATGAAATGCAGACTGAAACTACCGAAAGTCCGTCTGGCCTACGTCCTTGAGGCAAACTTTGGTTAAAGAGGGGCATGTTCTGGTGAGTCCTGCTGCCATGTTGCTAGGTGAGCAGGTTGGCCAGGGTTGGGGGGGGGGGGATCCAGTGGAAGGAAGGCTGGGGGTGTATGTGTATGTGACAGAAAGAGCGAGGTATGGGGGGTGAGATCGACGCGATACGTGGGAAGGAAGGGCTTGCTGTCAGCCAGCTGGACCTCTTAATCCCACAGCCTTGGGGAAAGGGTGTGTTTGTGTGTGTGTGTGTGTGTGTGTGTGTGTGTTTGTCTCGTGTAGATTTGTCAGTTTCAGCGCACCTCTGCTCTGCTCTTTGGCCCAGCTGAGCCCACAGTGTGTGTCTCCGCTCCGGCGAGACTCGACCGGGGCTTCATGTGCACTCTGTGTTTACCGTCGCTTTAACGGCGCACCTTACAGTACATTCATGTCAAGACGACACTCTCTCTCTCTCTCTCTCTCTCTCTCTCTCTCTCTCTTTCTCGCCCTCCTTGATGTCGGAGAGCAGCCGGGGTTTGGTTAGAAATAAGGGGGGGGTTGGATGTGAGGTGCAACAAACACTCTCGGCACCCACCGCTCCGCCCCGCTCCTCTAAAACTTGTGCACTTTATTCGCCCCTACGTCATACCTTGGCCGCCCGATTGCGTCACCCTCCGTGTCATTCGTTAGGCACACATCGCAGCATTAGGCCGCATTCCACGCGCGCCTCCTGCACCTCGTGTTCTCCTCCGTCTCTTCCTCTTCGCCCGACTCGCTCTCTTTTTGGCGTAGACTTTTGCATATATAACAGGCTGGCAGGCTAAGAGCTTGGGACTTCCCCACGCCACACTCCAAGCCTTTGATCCTTTGCTTTGGAGGTAACATCAAAAGGAGAGGCATAGAAAGGCAGCTACTACTGTGAAGTTCAATGTTCAACTTGATGGCTTGGCTGAGGGCTTTTTTTTTTTTTTCTTCCTCTCTTCTCCTCCCCCCCATACCTCACCTCCCTCCTCCCATTGCTCCCTCGATCCCTTCGCTGCATCCCTCAGCTGACAAAAACACACAGTTTGTAGCCGAGGGTTTTTCTGTGTTTTTTTTTTTTTTTTTTTTGTTGTTCTTTTGACCTCGGTTCCATAGCTATCCGACATAAAACAAGATCACGTCCCCATAAAAATTCAGGTGGACTGATGGTGTACACAAACCACTCAGATCTGTGTGTCTTTTTTTTTTTTTTTTTTTTTGTAGGTAAAAGGTGTTCTTTCTGTGTGGCTATCATGCAGCATTCAGCGTTGCAGCTTGTTGCATCCGCGCCGAGGCGGGCCGCTTGCTGCAGCGAATGTGGAAAGGTCGGGAAAGGTTAACGGCTTCGCGCTGCGGTTTTTGTCTTAATTGTTGGAAGGATTTTGGGGATGTGTGGAATGCATGTTTGAGAGTTGGATAGCTCAGAAAATCCCCAATCTTTGTTCTGTTCGAAATCCATTAACTTCCTCTAAGTCATATCCACTCAGTATTAAGCAAAGGCTCAGTCCGAATACCCTTACAGAGTAAGAACTCTTTAGCCAAAGTGCCATGATAAGTGCCGTCCGAATAGTGCTGTCAGTAGGTGTGTTTCCATCCAATTCTCATTAATGAGTTTTTTTTAAATATCGCAAAAAAGAAAATGCACATCAGACGTGTTAGCAATTTACTGGCTTGTAGCAAATTAATCAGAAGACGCACAGCGTAGCGTCGTCATACGTTGTTGTTCGCTGTAATCAACAGGAAGTAGATGTTGCTAAACTAGCACGGATCAGTAATGGAGCGAGACTTGAGACTTAGAAATGCTCGCCTCTCTTCGTTGGTCTACATGTACCTGTTGTTGGTTCCAGACCTGTTTTTGATCGTTATGGGAATATCTGAGAAGACGGCGGCAGCAGAAACAGCTGATTACCCATGTGAGGTTCGCTACGTCGGCACTGATTCGACAAATGTGTTTCCATTTCCTCCTTAGCGCATTTACTGTTTTTCTAAAAAGCCAAAAACCACCTCAAGCGAGCGTAAAAACTATTTTGTAAAATTTAGTGAGTTAATTACAATTTTACTGTTTCCATCAACCCCTTCTAATGGGATACTTCAAAATGCGCATTAAAAAAGTTGATGAAAACGTGACTAGTAAGGAAGGAGGTAGGAAATGTAGCCTGTAGCCTCTCTCCCACGGCTAGTTTTGTCCAAGGAACCCTGCGACGTCCCTTACCAGCACTAAGAAGCCTTAGGGTATCCCACAATCCTTTGCGTGACATACCGTATAAGCACAGCCCCCTCATTGAAATCAACAAAAATGTCCAGAAAGAAGAGATTGCGCACTTTGTAGTTAATTATCGTAAGGCTGTAGGCCTGGATTTGACTCCTAGCAGAGATTTATGGTGAATTCCTGACCTGTTGATACCGACTTTTTTGCAGATTCAAATGTTTTCTAAAGAACGCTCATTTGTTTCAGGAACAGAGGCAACGCTGTGCAATGGATAAAAGAGTAATTGTGACCAAAGTCAAATTCCTTAGTCGTGCACACAACCATGGCCGCATAGAGATCATTCTGACTGCTAATATTTTAAGGAGTAAATAACCTGCACACACTGAGGTCTTGGTCTCTTGTTGCAGCCTGTATGAACAGTCAACACCACTCCAGAAAATACATCTTCTCTTACCTTTTTCTGATTTTAAGCAACATGACTTATATTAAAAAGAAAGACATAGACATAGACAGCTTTATTTGTCATTTTGTATGCACCATCTGCGTACAGAACGAAATTTCGTTTGCATACAGCTTGAAAAATCACACTAAATTGCACTAATTTTCAGGATAAAGATTTTCAGGACAAAATAACCTTGAGTATTCATCCTGCTGTAACATCTTCCACCCCAAACAATGTTGTCAGTAGTGCAAACTGTAAGCGCTTAGGCCTGGTGCTTTCACAGAAATCCAAATCTGGGAATGTCTGTGAATTTCTGAACAAAAAGGGGCGGTCCAGTTGGAAATAGTCTGATTCGAATCGGCAGAAATTTGTCGGTGCGGCTTTAGTGCAAAAGACCTAAAAGATTTTTCCCCTTATAGAGACTTGGACTCCAAGACTCCACTCTCTGCTGCGGGGCTCTAATGCCTCCCTTACCGTTCTCCTCGCTCTGCGTTGTGGCAGGATGAGCTAGAGTCTTGGTCCAGCCTGGTTTGTCTCAGTTCCAGTTGGTCTAAACTTTCAAATTACCGCTGTGACTAAAATGTGAACAAGTTTGGGCAAGAGGCCCTTTTCCTGTAGGCGTTACCCGACCCATGAAGATCGACGCACCTTTGATGTGTTCTCCTGTCTTTTCCATTTTGAAGAGTGGCTAAGAGAAAATGGCCTGTGTGTGAACGCATTTCTTCTCCTCAGGAACAGGAAGATTAGATGAATTACTAATTAAACCGTTCTTGATTCTTTGATCTTCTTCAAACAGAAAAGTATTTAAAAAGAAAAAACAAGACACGGCTGTCTTGGGTTCGAGTCCGGTTCCATTGACCTCCCCCCCCCCTCTCTCGCTCCCATTTCCTGTCGGCTTACTGTCAAGTAAAGGCGACTAGAGCCAAAAAAAAAAAGAAAAACATGAATCACATCTTTGAGCTACATTTATGTCACAGGAATCGTTAGCAGCGTCAGGAATTGCTGCATCTGTAATTTCTTGATATGGGATATTTTTTTTCATCCCACCCGTGATAAATTAATTTTTAAATTTTTAAATTAATAAAAATTACACTCAATAAATGCCTGTGCCAGATTGCGTAATTGCAATAAAGGATACTTTACTTTGAGACTAATAAGTGTGGAGAGTGCCAGGAGTACATGCACCAAAGAGAAATTGGTATTGGAGAGTTAAGAAATGAACCACTCAGGCGTAGTTACTGTATATTTGTTCAACTCCATTGATTGTTGACGTAATCTGACCATTAAGCTCTACTTTAGGGGTTATTTCTATGGCTTTTTCCAGCTGCTGTGAATTGCTGTTTTGACATATAAAGCTCGCAGTGAGGAAAAAAACAAACGATTTATTTTTTTTATTTTTTTCATAATGAACAACACAGCCCAGTTCCTTTTTTACAGACTCTAAATGAAGAAAGCGTGAGATGAAGCTGAGGAATTCAGGTCAGAGCCGTGTTTTTTTTTTTTTTTTTTTTTTTTTTTTTTCCTGAGGATGTTATCAACTGTATTTAAATGACACAGACTTGATGAGGTGATCTAGAAAGCTGAGGTACGCCACTAAATGTTTTTTTTTTCCCCCCGTCGTATCCTTCATGATCGTCGCCGTCTGACTGTGCCAATTAGCAAAGGCGTGTGGCCTGCCTTTCTTCTCGTCTTCTCTCCTCTTTTTCTCCCCCCCCCCTCCTTCCTTCTCTCTCTCTCTCTCTCTCTAGATAGACACCGCTGCACGCACGGCGAGCACACATTCGGCGTATCATTAGCTTAGTGTGCGGGGAGGCGTGCGAGCCAGGGCTCTCTCCTGCCTTATCTCCATGTCAATCACAGCGTGTGTGTGAACATCAGTTGTAATGATCTCCATCCAGCCTGTCGGTGTGTGTTAGCGCCCGGCTTCCCTCGCCCCCGGAGCAAGCCGTTCCCCAGCTAATAGATGCAAAATTAAGCTGATCAATAGATGGCCTCGGCTCATTATTGACACGTTATCGCGGCGTGGGATTTTTGTCCGGGGTTTTCTTTTTTTTTCATACAGACGTAGCCGAGAGATGCAAGAAAAGAGGGAGTGATTCTTTTTTTTTTTTTTTAAATAAAAAAAAAAAAAAGGGGAAGAAAATGAAGCTATCTGTCTTCTCCCAGTGATGCCGGCCACTTTATTCCAGCCCTGCAATGATGCTGCACATAATCTGTTCTCACTCGATATTTTTTTTTTAGCGTAATACGCAAGACGCCAAAAGCCTCTCCTGGATGTGTAATCGTCCGCTCAGTTGAAGGAAATGAGATGTAGACTTTGCAAAACGGCATATTAAAGATTCATCAATAATTGGCATGTGTGCTGCTGTTTGTGTTGAGGCGGGAGGGAGGGAGAGAGAGAGAGGGAGGGAGGGGGGGGGGGCTCTTATGGCAGGATCACCACGTGATTGAGCTAAGTGGTAATTAACTATGAGAGGTGTGTGTGTTTGCTAGCATGTGGTTGCAGCTGTGTGTGTCTGTGTGTGTGCAGATTTATGAAGATGTATCAGGGAGTGCAAAACACCGACTGGGTTGATTTGGAGGTGAGAGCGGGGGGGGTGGGGGGGCTCCGTGGTCAGGTCATCTATGGGTTGGGTGGGTTTCGGTGGCGGTGGAGGTGACCCAGCCCCAGTTGCACCACCACTTTCACCTGACCCTCTTCAGGTCTTTTTTTTTTTTTTTCTCCAACTTCGAAGCATCAGCCATTTTAATGAGCTCCAATAACTAAGTCCTTATTACTTATTTATTCATTAAGCTGCCGTGGCAAAGCGGCGCTACCCCACTGTGTGACTGAGCATGTAATTGCTTCTGTGGGATCTTTTTTTTTTTTTTTTTTTTTTTTTTTTTTTGCAGCATCATTGTAAATACGCTAACGACCTAATCCGACAGAAAACAGACGGCTTGAAGATGAATTATCCCAGGTGTTTGGTTTGAGTCGGTTTGGTTGGGTGGAAACCATTAAAATCTCGGGTTGTAGGTATGCTGAGGGAGCGGGGCCTCATGAATATGGACGCTGAACTGCTTCAAGGCGTACATGCACACGTGAACGAGGCTAAAAAAAAAAAAAAAAAAAAACCCAGCTGTTTCGTATGATTCTCCTCTTCGTATTAATTGTCTGCCGGTATATGCGTGCGATGCCTTCGACGTGCTGCTTTCTGATTGATGAATTCGCGTAGGTGGAATTGTGTGATAGAGCGCGGCGCTCTCAGAATATCGGAAGTCTTTGTTAAGCCTACCACTGTGTGTGTGTACACATTCTCTCCCTCTGAGGCATGTTTCGTAGCTTCCTTATATCCAGTCTGCCGTTTAACTAATTCATAGTGAACTCTCGCGGAACAAAACCAGACACCCAACATCAAGGGCAGCGTTCGGCTCTCCTCTCCGGCAGAATGTGGGCGCTGCAGTCGGCTTTACTCCTTCTCCTTCAGCACAGCTCAGCTGCTGTTCAGACTTCTTTAGTTCTCCTCTCCACACCCCTGAGAGTTTTTCTTGCAAACAAAGGTAAGTGTGTAGTAAGCGTACGGGTTTCCCAACCTTTTTTCTTCCCAATCACCTTTCCTCCGGGGTCTCTGACACACCTTGGGCTGGAGACACTCCTGCTCACCTCAGTTCTGGTCTTGGCGTACGTCAGTGTGTTGAGAGCTCAATCTCAGAAGGATTTCACTGTGCCACCTCTGCTAAAAACACAATGCTGGCATGCAACTTTTGCTGATTCCGTTTGGAAAGTATTAGTTGACCATATTTTGTAGCCCAATGAGTCCTGTGTGACATTAGTAGCAGAGATGCAATAAGAAATTGGCTTTTTACCTAAATCAGATGATTTTTGGCTTGATTGGCCCCAATCCATCAAAAATCCCAGCAATGACAACCTTTATCCCATCAGTTACTCAAACGTACATAAGCGCTTAGAAGTTGAGCTGACATCATTCTTTTTGTGAGGATTCTTGAAGATATCTCTACTGCCGCTATGTGTGATGAGTTTGAACGTTGGGTCAGAGTCAGCTCAGAGATGCAAGGAGCTTTTTGAAAGGAAAGCCTATTTTCATAACATGTCTTCGGTCCATTTTGTCTGCAAGAGGGTGAATATTTCTGCAGATAACAGGAAGGGTGAACTCATTATACGCAAGTTGCGCTTTCATCCTTTTTGAGCGTTCCACCTCAGTCCTGGATCATACCGGATTTGGAAATGTTAGCAGCCTTTTTAAATCTAAGAGCTGAACTAAAGGTCTACGTTCTTTAGGAATGCATATGAAGACCACCTCAAATTATGGATTTGACAACATACAAGTCTTTTTGATATATTATTCTACCCTACTTCCAGGTTTTATTCCTTTGTGAACATGTGATTTAAACGTTCAGATAAGTCCAGATAAGTGATAATAGACACATTTTATTTGAAACTGTTTAGTTTTCCTCTTGATCGGCCTTTTCCCCCTTTCATAAACGCACACAAACCAAGGACTCTTTTCTTTCTGGTTAATCCAGGAACCAGGAAACTGCATGTTTTTTGGTTGGCTCCCTGCCTATTTCCAATACAGACATGTATGCAATTTTTACTTAAAAACTAAACCATTGTATATCAGGTCATCTCCTTGGTAGTAAGGTACTGTGGATGAATTGTGGAGATAAGTAATCATATGATGCTCAAGTACTTTAATTTTATAGTACATCCGTAAGGTTTTTGTCTCACCTCCTTTGATCAGTTGTTATGGCCACCTGATTTTATGGAAATGAAAGAGAATGTTGTCACTGATGAAACCAAAATAACTCTATTTCTTGGCGTCACATAGCCCTGTTTCCAGACAGTAGATCATAGAATGTTAGTTTTAATTATGGGTTATCAAAGCAGGTATATACCGTCCCAATTGCAGGTACGAATTGACACATGGTCGCTATGTAATGTCCTGAGAACGATGGGTTGAAAGCGACTATAACTCAGAAGTATGAAATGACAAAGCTGGAAAAATAAACACTGACTTAAACGCAACTAAATATAACATGATTTAATTTGTATTCAGTAAAAACATTGGGGATATGAATAATATTTTAACCCCTTAATTTGTTTTCAAGATTTAGACTTACTACCTCAATTATAATCCTAGGGAGCAAAGTTTTGTTATGGTTGATGTTTCAGACATTTCATTGTTGAATTAAAACAAAGTTTTAATGGAATTTGACAAATCAGACTTAATATCCTCCATGGAAGACAAGGCAAACTCGCTGAATCATATTATTTGCTGACGATGTTCTCCTTTTCATCACCATTAAACAAAAAAAACGGTAGCTCTTGTTTTATTACTCCTCACTCTGTTTCTAATTAGAGAAAGTTAGATGGCACTGAGCTTTTAAGCGGGAGGCCCCTAAAGAGAACGAAAATAAAAACGTGGCTTTTCAGACAGGAGGGTATCATGTGCAAAAGTACTCTGGAGAATGATTATTGGTTTGGCAAATAAAACTAACAAAATAGATGCATAAATGTTGATTCAGTTGCTTCACTCAATATACAAGCTTAAGACAAGTCAGTTAAGCAGCATGTGGTGCCTTTAAAAGCACCACAAAGGCCACGTTATCATGATATCTGAGTCACTTGTAACAGATCAGCTAGTGTAGCTTTGGGAAGCAGGAGAAACACCCGAAGGAACAAGCGATCTTCTGCAGCTCCTGATGCTAAGGGTACCAGACTGACTGTTCATTAACTGATGACTGATGGAAGACCAACCAACTCCGGCTGGCCTTTACCAATCACCCCCCCCCCCCCAACCCCGCTGCCCGTGCCACTATTTATAGAGCCGCCAAGAAGCACTCTTAATGACCTGGGACAGCGGTAAAGAGAGCGGTACAAAAGTCGGATATAGAATGCTGTTTTCAGCTTGAACCTGTTCAGGAGTCGGGGTATTTATACGTACATCCACCTAATGTCAAATCAAAGAAAAGCGAGACCGCATTTTCGGTAAACATTTGTTGTTGGAAAGAAATGTGTCGCCTCGTGTTGCGCAATCCTTTGAAACTTCTCGGTCAATCAGCTGGTGTTTGAACAGCACATTTGCCCACACCTGCTAAGTAAACAGTGTCAGAGTGGAGCCTTGCTTATCACATGGACCGGTGTTCAAGAGAGCGAAACTAACTACCAGAATAGGCTTGATAAAAAGCCAAGTGTCCATGGAAACATGTTTAACAGACAACACAGAAACATATCAGCTCAAAACTAAGTACTTCTCTTGTTTTTTTTCCCCCTCAAAGGCTGTGCAATGCTCTGAAATATTTTCAACAATAGCAGTTGCACAAGCCTGTCTACAGCCTCATTTTATAGGGCAAGCAAACTCAGAGTCTGGTGGAAGGGAAAGGAAAGGTCACATGCGCCCCCCACCCCACCACCCCCTCCATGGAAAGACAGGCCTGTATGAAAGTATCAGGTTCAGTTTTTTTTTTTTTTTTGTTAGAAAAAAGGAGAGAAGGGGAGTTTGGGGTTGAGATGGAGATTGCCGGCAAAAGGAGGTTGGAGGTGAGATTTCGGTACAGGTCGGCGGCCCCAGCGCTGCCAGAGCCGGTGAAACCCCCAAGCGGTTCTGGCTTCTGAGTAAATACGGGCCCAGCGGACCCCCTTCCCGCCCCAGGGCAAGCAAACCCCAGGCCTTCCCACATTTCACTTTTATTTTCCTGGTTGCAAAATGCCTCTGGCTATCAGAGCAGGTGGGGCGCTTCCCCCCCCCCACCCCCCTTTAATATTTACTCATAAAATGTGCATTAGCAGAACCAAAGGAGCTGTGATGGGCCCTCTAGTGTTGGCTAACTTTCTCTGTCTTATCAAGGAATTCTGACACTGCTTTTTATTTGCTTTACTTCTCAAAGGACAAAGACTGGACAAAACACAACTGTGTGTTCGCACCCCTTGAAGTTTTTGTCACGTTGCAACCACAAACTTTGATATGTTTTATAGGGATTTTAGGTAATTGGAACAACACAAAGTTATGCAATTATGAAGTAGAAGGAAAATTATGCATTTATTTATTTTTTTACAAATAAAAATCAGAAAAGTGTGGGCTGTATACATATATTAAGTAAATACTTATATATTTAGCTGTGATTTCAGCTACAAGCCTTTAATGAGCTTTTCAGATTCAGGTTGGATGGAGAGCATACGTTTTGTATCTCTGGCTGTATTTTTAGGGTCACTATCCAAAATCAACTCTGAGCAGCTTTTCCTGTTTCTACAGAAGAAAAACCTGCCCACACAATGATATTGCCACCACCATGTTTTCATGGCGAGGATGGTGTAGTCAGGAAGTCTGTTTAACTCCCTCCTCAGTGTTTTACACGTAGACCAAATAATCTTAGCAGAACCCCTTCGTCTACATGTTTGTCATGTCTGCCACATGGCCTGTGGTAAACTCCAGAGGGGACTTTTAAGCCTTTCTTCCACTAATTTGATCACTCTTCCATAAAGGCCAGATTTGTGAGAGGCATTACCAATAGCTGTCCTTCTGACAGATTCTCCTGCCTGTGCTGTGAACCTTTGCAGCTCATCCAGACTTGCAATGAGCCTCTTGGCTACTTCTGTGTTGATGCTGGACTTGCTTCTCAGTATTGAGCAATGGGATATTATTTTATATCTTCACCCTGCTTTAAACTTGTCTTCTTCATCTGTGACCCGTCTGCTGTGTCCCTTGGCGTTCATGAGGTAGTCTCTGCACTAATGTGACGTCTCAAGGCAATTGGTTGCGTTGGATTAGGTCTCGGTAATATCAGAGTAAAGGGGGCCGAATCCAAATGCATGTCGTGCTCCTCAGTTTTATCATCTGTAGAATATTTTCCATTTCACAACGATGCAAAAGTTTCCCAGAAGTTCCCATAAAATACAGCAAATTAAAGTTTGTGGCTGGTATGTCGCAAACCACACATACCATAAAGTGGCATTTTTACTTTTGCAAGGCACTAACTAACAAAAGGGATTTTGAAGCGTCATTTTTAAACTATTACTTTCACCCCTTTTCTCTTTACTTTGTTTGCTTAAGAATGTTGCTGCTTATTCAGTTGCACCTGTGCGTGACAACAAAGACAGAGAGTATTATCTGCTACAGATCGAGACAATATGCCCGGCTCTCATTTTTCAAGGGATAAAATTGTAGTCAAACTGGATAAACTAATCTTTTAAGCTCTTGGCTGTTTACTTACCAAGCTTTTGAATGGGCTCATCTTACCAGCCTTGATCATTTCCAGACTTAAATAAAGCTCTTTATAGTAGCAGTTTGATTGGTGTAATCTGCAAGCTGTCAATCCAGTCTCCATGGGGCTCTCCCAGCTGGGCCATTTGGCCACGAGTTTGTCAAATACGGGTGGGTTCTGTTGATCAGGTGTGAGTAAGTAAATGTGCATGAAGAGTATGTCAGGGTGGCGATGAAGGGGAGGTTACACTGAATGTATAGGTTTCGATCAAAGCCGTGTTGTGTGCGTGATATGGAGGGAGAGCCACAGATGGCCAGAAGATCCTTTAGCCTCTCTGGAGCAACACCCAGCGTCCATATGCTGACTCTAAACCAAAGCTGCTATCTGCCTTTTTTTATCACTCCCTCCGCTCCATTCTCACATTGCACACATGTCTGGAACGCCCCACTGGTGCTCATCGTTCGCTCCGTGGTCGCCCGTTGGAGAGGAGAGCAGTGTTTGCGAGCCACATTGGCACATAAGGAGCCCTGTTTGTTTGATTGGTCTGGGGCCCTTTTTTGCTCCTAATCCAAAACAAAAAAAGGAACAAGCCATGCAGTGGCTGCCGCTCCGGCCCCGTCAGGCAGCATGTGATAAGCACATCAGATGGGAGCTTGATTGGAAAGAAGCTGGTCGTTGACCACAAACGGTCTAAAACGAGTTTGCGGCTGATGTGTTCGCCAGAAAAGGGGAAAACTGGGTGTGAACGATTTTATTTGATCAGCTCCAATCTGTGATTGGCAGGTGAGACACCGACAAATTCAATTTCATGTTATTAAATGTCTCAAAATGAAAATGCTTTGCATTTTCTGTCTATAAATGCTTTAACCCCGAGTGAGTAGTTTTTATCGGATAAAAATTTTAGACATACGCTTTTTTGTGCGTCCATAAAGGTAATTGTAAATTCCTGAAATTTCTTTTTGTTGCTCAAAAGTTCTACTTCTATCAAGGACCTTGCAGTACATTATTTCTCTTCAGGCCAGACGTCAAAAGAAAACAGGGAATCGGTATTGATCATAAGAAAAACAATCAGCAAATCTCTAATTTAGTGGGACAAGAAATACCAATTTTTCAGAGTTTGCTTTTGTGGCTAAAGAAATCCAGAAGTTTTCATGACCAATGTATTACTTTATAATTGACTATACAATATTGGTTATATACAAAACCCTTTTGCATCCACGTATCAAACTTTCTTTCTGGTCGACTTTACCCCAGTTTTTCTATGCGCTGAACAAAATCTGTTGTTTTGTTACATGGATTATGACAACGGTAAACTAGATTCTTCATTCAACTAAATTAATCTTGCTTAAAAACAACAGAGCTAAATAAACCTATAGCACTTTAATGGGGGTGTTTAATTCTGTGTATATTGTTGTTAAAATCAAAACCTTTGACAACTCCGTACTGTAAGTCGGTCAATCTTCATTTATGCCATGTTTTGTGTTCCTTTTGTTTAGTGCTCGATTGTAGGAAATAGCTACAATTTAACTCCTCCCGACCAGTAGGTGGTGGACTCGTGCTCAGCCACTCTCGTTACAACCCACAACTGTACAGTTTGCCAGCCGGTTGCCATGTCCGGTAGCATTAGCATTAGCATAATGGTTAGCATCAGCAAACATTTAATTTATCAGTCCAGAAGGAAAGAGGCTTCTAAGCCACTTTGCTTCCTTAAGTTGGCACCGATGACTGATGTTCACCCTCGTTTTGGTTGTTTTTTGGCCTGCTTGAATCTGAGAAATGTAACGCAGAGAGGAAGCCAGTCATTTCACTCATTACATTTTAATGCAGTTCCAGTTAGTTGTGCGTATGCAAAAATTAGAGATTAAGTTGTTCTCCTTGTTGTCCTATAAACTTCGCTTATTGGGTCATAATTGTTAGTGGCCAGTGTTCCAGCTGCTCTCTAAGATTGGTGAACGTTGTGCTTGCATCCTCCGTGTCAACTGGCAAACCTCCCCTCCCCAACATGCTAGCATGTCTACAACAACAAAGTATTGTTTGATAGAAAGCTTATATTGTTCAACAACTGCATTAGAATCTAGCACAAGTACCAGGCCACGAGTAAATTGAATTGCTTCAATGCCAGTTTAAGGTGCATAGATCAGTGATGCAAACAGGTATGTGTAAACGCAAAGAGAATGAACCCTGCTTAGGTCCCTGTCCTGCTACCCTCTCTGGTCGTGACTATAGGGCCAGAGACGTGGCTTGTTTTCACAGTGATGATGACCGTAAGGCAAGGCAAGGCAAATTTATTTATATAGCACAATTCAGTACAGAGACAATGCAAAGTGCTTTACATGATTAAAATATAGGAATAAGAGCAAGTAGGGATAATGTAGAAACAAAAAAAGAACATTTAAAAACAGTAAAACAGTTTAACTTGAACATTCAAAGGCAATTTTAAACAAATGTGTTTTTAATCTCGATATAAAGGAACTCAGGCTTTCCGCACTTTTACAGTTTTCTGGAAGTTTGTTCCAGATAAGTGTAGCATAGGAACTAAATGCTGTAAGGATCTGGTTTTGCACACAGTGGTTATAACACGGCAAAAGCAGTGAGTTCTAGACTGGTGACTTGCTCAAACATTGATTCCAGGGCCAACCAAACTGCAGAAAAATAGGTTGAGTTATCATTAAAAGAGAATTGATCGTCCAGAAATGCCTTTCAGCGTTAACTTTGTTTGAGACCACCTTATGATGGGCAGAAAGATAAGCCGTTGGGAGTTTTATTGAATAAGTTTTTAACTGAAAAATGCCACACATTTGATAATGCGGCCGACGATGAGAGAACTGGGTCAGGGAGCGTGAGTTCATCCCTGTGTAAGGATTTAGAGGACTCCGTTGTCTTTCACTTCATAAGAGACAATTGAGTCATTCAGCTCCCATTGTGGGGCTAGCCGGGCGAGGAGGAGGTGCAGGCAAGGGGGGGGGGGGTGGAGAAGAACAACTTTGCGAGGCAAGTCTGAAAGGGAGAGGGGAGAAGGAAGAAGTGCCGCTGTGAGAGCACGGCTACTGGTTGCCTCTTGTTCGGTGGGGTTCTGTCAATCGGGGGGTTGGGGTTAGGCTGATTAGCGTTTGTGCATGGGTGGGGTTGGGGGCGGGGTGAGACAGAGGGAGAAGCAGGCGGGAGAGCTACACTGGAACTCTGGAGCAATTTGTCACTTTGGAATGGCTCTTGAGTTACATGGGGGGCCCCCCTAGCAGGAGAATTTTTAGGTTGCTGAGTGGGGAAGTGAGGAGGGGCTTGGCGCAGCAGAGGGAGGGGGTCAAGGGTCGCAGCCTTACTCGAGCCCAGCCGGTCCGTCCGTTAGCAGGTCAGACGGGTGGGTGGGAGGCGGAGAGCGCATGGAGGGGGGTGGTCTGGGAGCCTCCAGTGCTTGCCAAGGGTCCGTCTTCCTCGACATGCCTATAAAATCTTAGCGTGTGAGAACATTTGCAATTGGTGAGGCTGAAGTGGAGCCACTTATCAGAGCATGTGCTCCGGTATCCGTCGTCTCACTTATCATTTGGTGTAACATTCTGAGGGGGGAGCGGGGGGGTTCACCTTCATGCTTCTTCCACTCCTCTTCAGAATGTCCTCTCGTTTGACCCTTCTCTCCCGGCTGCAGCGGTGTTTCAGGATTTGCATCTGTCAGCACAAGATGCCTCAACCTTTCCATGAGTGGATTACGATGAAGCGGCAGTGGTTTTCCCATCAGGGATTTTATAAAGCTGGGACCTTCTAACACTGATTTTAGCCAAACTCTGTACTGTTTATAATTTCTACCTTCTGCATGACTGATTTTATTTATTTATTTTTTTTTTTTTTGTAAAGGCGTTCATATAAACAGTAAAGTGGATCAGAGGCAGCGTCATGCATGCGAGAGAGCAGTTTGTGTTACACAGCTCTGCAGTTGAGCAGGACTTCAGTATTAATTTAAAACAAGGACAAAATAATTAGAGTTGACATGTCTAACTGGTTTTTAGCAATCTTGTTTTAGCACCTGGCATGATTAGCACTGTTAGCTGGGATAGCAATAATAAATCAATACCTAACTGTAAGATTTGCTAACGAATGTAACTGAACATGTTCCACGGCATATAGTAACTCTTTAAAAAGATTTTAAAAATCTTTGTCATGAAGCTTAAAGTTTTGTAAAACTGGCACTCTGAACAAGCAGCCTACTTACCTCTGTAGAAAAGTAACTTTCCTTTCCAGAAATGTCTTTGTGTTTCCTCTGACTTAATGTTTAATTGCCTCAGAGACACTGAAAATAGCCAACAATATAGTCTTCTTCGCTCAGTAACCGCAGCATGATGGCTTAGCTCATAGACATGGTGCATTCACTGATTGTAAAAATAAAATGTAAAGTTTTTAATCAGCCTGGAGCTGGGCCATATATTGAGATTTTAAAAATATCGAGAGTTATAAAGTATAAGATGAGACTATATTGTTTATATCCAGGTGGTCTATGTTGCGTTATAATTCAGTTTTTATGTGTTCCAGTATTTCTTTTTTTTCTAGCGGTTTCTCATATTTATCTAAAGCTGTTTGTTAAAAAAACATGTGCCCATGAGACATTTGGGATAAAGCTTTGATTCATGGATGCCTTCTTATAATTTGTTCATGAAAAGAGAAACATATCGAGATAAATATTGTATATCGGCATTCAACCTAAAATTATCAATGTTACTTTTGGTCCATATCGCCCAGCCTTAAATCAGCTCATCACTGATCAGTTACAGTGAAGTGTAAAAATGGACTGATCTCTGCCCAGTTAGCAACATGTCTTTGCCCAGTCTTTAATAAACGGACACCCTTTTTCTTCTTCTTCTTCTTCGTTTTTCTGTCGCAGTACCACCCTCCTCTTCCAGTCATACAAATGAATACCTAGTGTGGGTAAAAGGGGGGTAGCGGTTTATGGAAAAAAAAAAAAAAAAAAACCCGCAGGAGCTTTTATAAGCTTTCCTTTTTCCACTCATACAGACATACAAACAAGCATAAACAGTTCTAGTGCAGTAAAAGTCGTCTTTGGGTCATAAACGATGCTGGAGAGCGACCCGGCGGCAGGCAGTTTTCTCCGCGCCAGGGCTGTAACTGAGGACACGCAGTCAATAACTCCCTCCAGCGTCTTCCACTGGCAGGCACCCCACAGTGAACTCTTGGCTAATTACCACTGATTTAAACACAGTCTCAGGAAGGGTCGCGACACACTCACTCTCCAGCCAGCACCGAGACGGGCGCACACGCACACGAAAACCGGAGCGCACGCATATAAACCGGTGACCGTCTTTGCAAAAAAAAAAAAACAAAAAAAAAACGGCAGCACAAAGAAACCAAATGTCTCCGGATAATTAAGCCCTGCTGCCCCTGCGTCTCATTGATCGTACGAGAAATGGACAACAATTTATTAAACTTTTTTTTGTCGCCTCGTGCCAACATGCGATCCCGGGTTACAATAATTACGGCAAAATGTAACAGAAGCTGCTCGAGTCATTATTGCGGAGTCTCAGCGAGTCACCAAATGGTTCTGGAGACGAACGGGAAGAGAAGAAAGGCCTCTTCAGATTTTCTTTTTTTTTTTTTTTTTTTGATCATGTCAAAAAGTTCGTGTCCGACCGACGTTGCAGACGCAGCTCAGAGTTCAGGCTCGCTTGTCGCAGCTCTTTGGTTGCATTGTCTTGAAAATGTTTAATGAGTATTGGTGGCAGAGAGGTTACAGCATAGGCCTGCTGCCCTACTGCATTAATTACCAGACACCAGTGATTGGTCCTGTTTCTTCATTTGGTTGCTTAAAACCCAATCTAACACTTTAATTTAACCAGCAAACTCTGGATTCTAAACCAGAGTCTGCCTATTACGCTACTTAATTAAAGAAAAAGCAGCAGCTCTGGCTTGAATATGGCATTAATTATGGCCCTTTAACAATTCATCTGAATTTTGTTGTGTTTTTCAAGGATGGAACGGTTATACTACATACAACTCAAATGAATAAAAAATGCAACCAGTACTCTGGGCTTCATCTTATCCTATCAAAGTCAAAATATAAATATACACATACATTCAAGGAAGTCTTTCAATAAGGAGTGCTGGAGGTTCCAGCATTTCTTATAACCCGCAAAGGCTGATTAACTTCTTGGTAATACAGCCGGTAGGTTCTCTGTAGCAGCATGAAAATTATTTGTTTGCCAGCACTTGTTTTCTTGACAAATACCCAGAACAACAGAGATCTAAGAAGAAATTTAGTTTTGCACAAGTTGGGAAACTCTGTCGGGAGTCATTTGTAAACCGCTGCTCCTCCCATATCAGTTCAGATAATTGCCCGGTAAATGCAAATCGTAGTGTCGCTATTTGCCAAGGGTCTGTTGCCCCTCAGGTGAAAAGGGAGTGGATTAGGGTTTTCAGGAACCACGCAGGAACCAGTAAGGCTCAAGGCTACCATTAACTGGAAAGTGCTGGAACACCAGTGTCATTATCCCCAATAAACCCGAGTTTTACGCCGCCGCGGAACCGAGATGGGGGCGTGGACCGAGAAAGAAGCAATTACTCAAAATCAGCGGCTTCAAATTGGACCGAGATCTGCCGCTGCCCACGTGGACAGACTGAAGAAGAATGCGGGACTTCGGATTTGGAGCGGGTTGGCCTCAGTCCCGAGAGAGCGGTGTTTGGACGAGGCTTTTCAAAACCGTGCTGGTGCTAGCTTCCTGCTCAGGACTGTTCATTTTTTTTCCTCCGTCTGTGCTGGTGCATTGCACATAACTAATAAAACAATTAAAAGGGGGATTTATTTCTAGCCTGAATTATGCAAAAAGCTTGTTGATGGCTAAAGAAGACTTGTTGCTGAGGTGCAAACCAATAAATTCAACAGATATCATTGGTAATGTATGTGTATGCTTTTCAGAATACACACATAGTTTTGGTTGTGTGAAACTGAGATAATCCACTTTTAAATCAAAATTGTGCACCCGGTGTTTGTCCTTTTTAAAAAAATAAAATTCTTTAAATATATATTTCTTATTTATTTATTTGCACGTTCTTGTTCGCTGGTTTTAAAATGGCTTGGATAGATCATTATAAGACCCAGATTATTGTAAAATTTTTGCCCACGTAGAGTTTTTTTTGTTTTTTTTCCCCCCTGTAGCGTTTCTAAACGTTTGACTTGACCTCTCTACCCCAGGCTAGGTTGTTGTGACACTGATGAGCAAAGTTTGGCTCTTTTTTAGATTGTCGCAAAGTCAATAGCAGGCATCCAGCGGCTAAAAATCAATTCAGGTGACTTTATTATGGCAAAGGAGGAGAAGATGAAACGAAACAAAAGTGTTTCTACGTAACTAAACGCTACAGTTGACTGTCTATGTCAGGGGTGTCAAACTCATTTTGGTTGAGGGGCCGCATACAGCTTAATCTGATCTCAAGAGGGCCACACGAGTTAACTCATTGCAAGATTAAATAGAACTAATAAATGTGGACTTGTTGTTGATTTTTATATTAAGTTAATTTCACTTTTACACAATATATTATGAATAACCTCAGCGTTTTTAAGAAAAGTATGTGCAATTTCAACAATACTTTTACTCAGTTAAACATTTACTTGTGCATTATGCATAAGAACTGATCACAGTGATTATACAATGTTGAAAAACATTTTTTCACATTTTTTGGAACTTAAAAACTGTCCTGCATGACAAAATACATCAAACAGATAAAAATTAAGAAATGATTTTAATTTTTCCACACCATCATTCTCTTCCTTTTATCTTGTCCACTTGTGAAAGTCAAATCTGATGAGCTCTTTGTGGCATCTTATTGCCACATTGCCAGACAGGACACTGAAAAAAAAAAAAAATTTTTTTTTTTTTTTTTTTTTTTTTTTTTATAATGATAATGCATTTAGCCACAGGGCCAGACTAAATTGTTCGGCGGGCCGGATCCGGCACGCGGGCTGTATGTTTGACACCCCTGGTCTATGTAGATGTCTGCAGGCGGATAGGTCTTACAGCCTTGTTGCTGCTGATCCGTTGTCTTCTTTTTATACCTTAGTGTAGGTGTCTAGAGAGGAACGACGGGGGGGCGGCAGACATTCTGACTTCAGATCGAGGCCAGGTCGATCATTTATGGGAGCAGCCAGGTGGTTTGGCCTCACAGGAGCGTGGCGAGGGACCACACTTTGCCTCTTTTTTTATGGGTTTCAATAAAAACCGTCACACTGATGACACGAGGTTACCATAAAGCCGTAGGAAAAAGGGAACCAGTTTAGCGCCGGCTCCACGCGAGCGACTCGGGGATGTTTTTAAAAGTCACCTGTCTTGCTGCTCTAAAGTAAATCTGGCTTTCCGGCTCCAGGAGAATGTGCGTTTGTGTGTCTGAGCGAAAACGCTGTACATTATTTAGTCTACGCAGCCTCTGTGCGCGCTCCTCGCTCAAATCTGGGATGCATGCTTCAGGCCATTCTCATCGCCTCCACCATCTGCCTTTTTTTTTTTAAAGTTTTGATTTGCGTCTCCACGTCTTTAAGTTTGCAGGACGCAGCCCTCTTTAGGTCGCGTCCTGCTGTTTTTGGTTCCTCCTTTTTTTGGTTTTTGACCCCCCTTGTTTGTTTTTTTTTGCATTGTTTAACATGTTTTGTTTTCTTTCTTTCCATTCTGTTTCCTTTTCTGCCATTCAGTACCTACAGATGAAATGGCCCCTTCTAGATGTTCAACCAGGAGGTCTTCAGAGTAGACAAGCACTTAAAGATGCCAGGTCCCCGTCACCGGCACACATCGTCGTAAGTAAACCCTCCGCTCGGTCCTTCTTCACCCTCTCAGAAACAGCTTTCCCACCCAATCCCCCCTACCCTGACCCCCCCACCCCCCCGCCCTCCTCCTTCGTCTGTTTTTGACTGGACACCTGTGTTTGTTTCGCCTAAATCACAGCCACTAACACACCCCAAGCCACACTAATTCTCCTAAAAAGTGCACGCGCGGACACTGAGAGGCGTTGTGGTTTGTGGACGGGGTTGATCGCGAGGTGAGTGGCAGCGGCGGAGACGCCGCGGCAGACGCACCCGTTTGGCCCTTTGCACCTGGCCGTGTCGCCTGTAATCTCTGGGAACGATAAACTCCCAGGTCAGGATTGCAATTAGTCTGATTTTTTTTTTTTTTTTTTTTTTTTATGGGCAAACTATTTGTTTAATAGGAAGAAACAAGATAACGGACTGCAAAAAAAAAAAACGCATGTCTGCAAGGGAAGCGTGGGCGTTCCTTTGCCTCCGCTGATCACGACGCCCGTGGCGTTGGGATTGTCGGGGCTGGCGGTACGTACAGATAACGGCAGGATACCTCGGGCATGTCGATATCTGCCCGCTCTGAGAGTTAACAGCGGGAAGTGGTTGGTTTAAGGCTGAAAGTTTGGAAAGAGGTCAATGGAAGCGTTTCAACGTGAGGAGGTATATTCATGTGGTCACATGGTTGGCGAGAGCGAGGAAAATCGATGTGTGTGCGGGGATGGAGAAGCAGATCTGATGTGACCGTTGGTGCCTCTGAGCCATAAGTAGCTGGTGCTTTTGTTTTAAAGTTTCACATATCTTGTCTGTTTTGTTGTGCGTGTGTGTGTGTGTGAGGAAAACGAAGAGTTTGGACGGCACAGACGCTCTTCAGAACGCTCTCCTGCGGTGCCACGTGGCCCTTTTTTTTAATCCAGCGTCCTGTAAAGTGGCGCCGGCGAGTTGCCGGTACGGCTCCGGAGCTCAGGGAGGAGGATGTGGGGCTTTTTTATCACACTGATTACAGTATTGAGACACGCTGTCCCCTCTGAGTCACACTTGACATTTGATCATTACAGCCTCGTTTATGGTCCGTTATAAATTCCTTCTCGGAAAAGAGAATTTCACGTGCTATTTAAGGAAGCACGTCTGAAAATGGGGAACGGTGCTTCGCTTGAAACCGAAATGTTGTCAAAACGTTGTGTCGAAGGACAGGGAATAGCTAGAGATGGGCAACGCTGTTCAGGTAGAAAAAAAGAAGCCCAGCTAAGGCAATAATTATCCTTCTCTCGCTTGCTGTTGGTGTTATCGTGCCAAAGAGTTCAGGGGCATCTTTCTTTTACCCTGGTTAGTTCAGGAGATGATGTTGGTGAAGATTCTCAGTCATCCGGGTCACGATCAGTCCAAAAAAAAAAAAAAAAAAGGTTTAAAAAAAATAAAACAACTGGACCTCTATTCTGAAGCTGAAACAAACGATGATTCTAACGTCTCTCCGGGTGAATCTACATACGGATCCAAGCTCCGAGGCCTCGTCGGCAGCTCCTGGAACTCCACACTGCTCCAGACGTTTTGCACTGAGAACGCTTCCTGGATGGGAAGCGAAACGTCTTCGTCATCAGAATAGAAGTCCAGTTGTTTTATTTTTTTTTTTTTTAAACCTTTAGTTGGATTCAGGAGATGTTGAGAGAAGGAGTCCCAGCTCGCATGATGTAATTAGACCAGCAAATGTGTAGCAAATGCTGCAGGTAAATGTAAATCCTTCAGGTTTTCTCCAGCTAAGAGTCATATGACCTCCCCGTTTGGTTGTATGTATATACAGTATGACTCTGACTATTAGGATTTGTGGATTCCTTACTGCAAAATCGGATCTAAAAATAAGTAAAATGTTCTTAAAGTTAGTGTATTTGTCCTTGATTTGAGCAGGTAAATAATATGATCTGCCAATGGAATTAGTATTTTGACCCCTAAAATAAGATAATTAGACATCCTGCACTTGAAATAAGATGATGGAGATGAATTGTTCCTATTTTAAGTGCAAAAATATTATTCCATTAGCAAATCATCTTATTTACCTGCTCAAATCAAGGACAAATACACTACCTTTAAGAACATTTTACTTATTTTTCGATCCGTATTTGCAGCCGTCTTGCTGCTTTTGCTGACGTGAACCATGATTATAAGGAACGGAGATGCGTGCGGAAACTTGATGTGCTACAACTCGCATCAGCTGGGGCGAGAGCTTAACTGTAGGACAGCGCTGCTGCAGAAAACACCACTCCTTCATCGTATTTACTGGAGATGCGCCCTTAAGCCCGCACCTGGCCGGTACCCGTTTCTGGTTTTCTTTCAGGTCCGACCTGCCCATTCGGATCCTGTTTATTTTATTTATTTTTAATGTCAAGGACAATAACTGGTAAATGCGAAAAAGGTTGTTTAACATAAGGGGTGGTTTTAAAACCAGCTGATTCAGACAGGAATGCTCAGGCGTGTGAGATCATGGGGAGGCTTCCTGTCCTGTCAGCTCGCTTTGCAGAGTGCTCCATCCAAGCATATTAGTGGGAAGTTGAGTGGAAGGAAAAACTGTTTGATGTGAAATTGGCATCTGAAGCTCTTCTTTTTCCATGTTTCTCCTTTTCTTCTACTAAAGTTCATGCCTCGGCACCGAGCAAAAAAAACCAAACCAAAGAGCAGCGAATCAAATACCCTGTTAAGTAATGGCGCTGATCAATACAAGAAAAGCTATTGTGGTATCTGTGCTCCTATTACCCACTTCTGTGTTGATGCGTTTGATGCACAGACTGGTTAAGATCAGAAGCTCTGCCGCATCGCAGCGCTCCGCTGCCTGTTAGCAGCATTGATGAAACCGAATGTGAAATGCGGCTCGTATTGTCGGCTGCTCCTCCTCGGCTGCTCCGGCATCCACCTCTGGCTGAGAAGGGGAGGTGGGCTCTCCGGATGTTTCTCTCGTTTGCATCATGCATGCCGTGGTACGTATAGAAAAGGAAAGATTAGCTGCGGTACAGCTGCTGTGAGACGGTAACGCCGACCTCGTGTGGAATCCTGCAGGTGTCACTCGCTCGGTCCAAAAAAAAAGAAACGTTCGGGAGCGATATTCTCTTATCGGCAAACTTGGCCGCCAACAGTAGCTCCCTTTTTTGTTTGCAAAGGCAGAGAATCACTCAGGTACCTTGACCTGTGTTTGCCTGAAGCATGAGCAGGCTGCGCTGTCGGTGATAAGACGGTTGAAACGACCGTAAAACAGCCCCGGATGAAAGCCGAGATATACATGGCTGCAGATGAGGGGCTTGGATGGAGAAGTAAACGGGCCCTTCAGTGCTTTCACTTCGGTCTGGACAGCACAGGTGATGATCCACCTGTTGATGTGCGTTTTTTTTAGGGTGAGCCCGCAAAAACAACTTTTGTGCATCGCGCAGCTGCTAAGGGGTAAAGATCAACAATGCTAAGCGTTTATTCGTGTCTTTACATGATGCTGCACCCTCTTTTTAGCATAAATTGGCCTGGTAGATGTTGAAAACTTTTTTTTTTTTTAAGTTTTGTGCAGAGCTTACAAAAGTATAGACACCCGGTCGATGTTGTTCACATTTTCTCTCATCATAACCAGAAACTTCAGTGTATTTTATTTGGATTTTAATGTGACCGATCAATGAAAAGAGGAATAAAAAGGAAAGCTGTCCTCTAATATCTGTTACAAAGAAAGATCTGTTCAGCTTACTTTACATTGCTACCCCTAAATGAAGGGGAACTGATTACAGTAATTATAAAATAAAGTTTGTCCGTTTTTCATTAAATTTCACTGTAAATGGAGGCGTTTCTTGATGGTTTCTGAGGTTTGGCTCTTTTTGGAAAGCATACACTGACTGAACCCAATCCACGCGGTGAAATCTGAAAAGTGTGGCATACCTCTGTATTCAGCCGAGTCAATATTCAGCAGAACCACCTTTTTGCTGCTACTACAGCTGTGAATCTTTCGGGGAAGGCTAAATGTCTCGTTTCTTAACGGTTGCCAAAGATTCTCTGTTTGATTGAGGTCATGGTGCTCAGGATGATGTTCAGTTCATTTTTGGTTTGCATGTATTTCAGTTTTGTCGTTGTAGGAGCTAGCTTCTCTTTTTTTCTCTGCCAGCAGTGGCTCATTTTGCCACTTTACCAGATTTGTGGAGAGCAAAAACGATGGTTATCCCATTTGTTACCTGAGGCGTGGGTATCTGCAGCTCACCCAGAGTTACCCTGGGGCCTCTTGGCTTCTTCTCTGATTAATACTCTCCTTTAATCGGCTTGTCAGATAACTTATAAGACCCGGCTTTGGAAAGTCGGGAGTCCTGCCATGCTCTTCTAATTTTCAGAAATTTTCAAAATATCATCATCGACCAATGTTAATAATTTTTTTCATCGTATTGCTATCTGTCCCATTAGTGTGACTGGGCCGATATTAAACTGATGTTTATTTCGATCAGTTTTTTGCCACTTGCCAGTGTTTTAAGAGGGGAAGTGGAGCGGGAGGTGGTCATTTGTCATCAGCCATAATAGCATTATTGGTATTGGACATCGATGTTGGCCCAGATTGTCATATCGGTGCATCTCCAGTTTGATCAGAGCTCTGTGAGACGATCGAAGGTTGGGATATTCTTCTGTAACCTAACTCAGCTTTAAACTTCTCCACAACTCTCCTCGTGTTCCTTCTTGGATTTTCCCCAACAAACCTCAGAGGCCTTCAGCTGGATTTTTGCCGAGGTTAAATACCAAGCAGCTGGAATTAATTTATAGGTATTGGAGTAAAGGGGTTTGGATAGAAAAGACGCACCACGGTTTTCAGAATATACTCATAGAATCGACTAAATCCTGCTGAAATACAGCGAAGTCTGTGGTCGCAACGCCACAGACTTGGCTGTATTTGTATTTATCCGCAGCGCATAACCTCAATGAGACAACAGGCCCGTCCCGACTGTTTAGTAAACCTGCAGGCTCGGGCCGCGCGCGCTGATGTTATCAACAATAACACAGCGGAGGCGGCGGCAGGAGTCCAGGCTTGTGCCGGTGATGTCACGACGGCGCGTGACGGAGGAGCGTCGGGGCCGACCTCGTCTCCAGAGTCAGGAGATCAGAGTCGGGTTTTGATTTTTTACATCCGCCGTTGCTTTCGCAAAGAGCTATGAAAGCAAGTTAAAGCAGAAATACTTCTCATCTTAAGCTTTAGGAGGAGAAAACGTCCTCATTTTAAGAGCGTACACACTGATTTCTGCCACACACACGCACACACACACACACACACACACATGCACGGGCGCACAGCCTGGGAGTCTAGAGTCTAGCCCTGGCCAAACAATGTCTCCATTGTTTTGTGGGCTTTCACTGGCAGCAGGGGGACGGCTGGAGTGTTAACCATTTCCCAACTGCACCTTACTGTCTGTGTCGTGTCGTGTGTGTGTGTGTGTGTGTGTGTGTGTGTGTGTGTGTGTGTGTGTGTGTGTGTGTGTGTGTGGTAGAGTGCGCTCGCTCAGAGTGTATCGTAATTAGGATGGAGGAAGTGATGGAATGGGTCGGTTTTGACCTCCCAGCCGAGTGTTCAGCGCCGCCGTACTCGCTGATTTTTGTTCCCATTCAGACGAACCGGTTCGCCTGAGGAATGCGAGCTGCAGAGAAGGCTGACGGACAGAGCCGCGTCTCAGTTCAGAATAGGCCGGTTACAATGACTCTGGATTCCTGTAGTGGGTTAAAGAACTCCCAACTCCAGTTCGGCTGGGCGGGTAGAGGAGGGGGGGTTACATTCACCTTCTGGGACCACTTCTCTGTCCATCCTTGAGTAGTAAACCTTTAGTTTGGAGTAAAAGGGGGGCTTCCTGTGGTCTGAATACCCCATACACCTGGGCTGTCCAGACAATTGCAGGGGATTCTGGGAGGCCCAGCCTTCCCTGTTGTTAATGAGCGACCCCCGCGGTCAACAGGCGCCACCCATGCTCTGTCCTTACGCCGCTGTCTTTACCTAGAGGCTTTCTCTGTCCCTAACTTACGCTGACCTTTTACGCTGTTCTTTCCTGCTGCATTTTAAAAGCCTTTATCCAAATTACACCCCCCCCCCCGCCCCCCTTTGCTCCCCCGCGCTTTTTGCTCTTCTGTTTGTGCATGCAACCCTCTATCCATCCATCTTTCCCTGCTGCCTAGGACGGCTAATATCCCACGCGTTTGTTTATTGTTGCTCCAGATACTCCTAGCATTGCAGGGCTACGTTTACGGCAGTTTTATTTTTTACACGCATGTTTTGCATAACGTCGTATCCTTATCGACTCGTTAATTTCGATTTCGCCGCTGTTGCCCGTGCGTAGGGTCACGCTGGCGTCATCGGTCCGTGCCGAACACCCGAGCTCGGCGAAACGTTGCGGGAATCCCACAACGGCCGACTACAGAGTCTTTTTTTTTTTATTTTTTGTGTCCCTCGGACTTTAAAGAGAAGCTTAGAATCATTTAAAAGGCTTTTGCCTTCCAGGGGTAGTAATTGTGAAACTTGTTCACGCTTTGTCACAGCCAACAGACTGTCGTGTATCTCATGCGATAGACCAACTCCAAGTTTGAAATGAAACTCTAACATTAATAAATAGAAATCTGAAAAGTGTGGCATGCAGCTCTTGGAGCTTTCTCTGCTGTTATAGCCGTAAGTCTCTGTAATGAATCAGTCTATTCATGTGAGCAGTTGTAGTTTTATTGTTGCCCTTCCGTCTAGTTGACTGGTAAATAACCCCCATGAACCTCAGTCTACCCCACGGGGGGGGGGGGGTTTGACTCTGCGTTGGACATGCACTTTAACGAGGATAATGGATATTTGTGTGTAGAAGCGTGCATGCGTCTGCGCCAGTAAACCGCACTGTTTACTGACGAGCTTTTATGAGGAGCCGTCTAGCTGGCCCCGGGGGGTCGACACAAGTACGAGTAAAGCCCGGTGATCTGAGTGCACCAGAGATCCCTTCAGTCAACTAAAAAAAAAAAAAAGCCCTGTTGCTTCCCTTTGCATGTCCTTTGGCTTTGACTAGTGTATCCTTTCTTGTGTTTTAAATCTACACCTTCTTTTCCTCCTCCTCTGTCCTCTTGTCATTTGTTTGGAGTCTTATTTCTTTTGCTTTAAGTTACAAGATAGTCAGAGCTCAGATTGCCCCCTGCTAAATTAAAATGAATAGTTGTTTTTTTTACATGCACGCTCTGAATTGGTAAAGTTTTTAGATATCTGCTTCGGGAATGTCAAAAGTCATTATAACGCCTCGTATAATTGGGATTAAAGGAGCTTTGAGCCTCGGAAGCTATGTTGCCGATCAGCTAACGCAGCCGAAGCATCCCAGCTCTCACCGAGGAGGTGAGATGTTTTACCAAAGCGGGACGGTTGTTTAAACCACCGAGCAGCTGTAGAACCAGTTCAGAGCCAGCAACGCTCCCGTTTTTCCCCGTGTAACATTAGTTATGAAAGGAGCCGACCGTGCACCCGGGAGAGAGAGAGCGCAGAGCGGAGCCAGCACGGATGAGGTGGTAGTTTAAATTAGTAAAACAGCCAGAGGATGCAGCTTTTTCCCCCCCTCTCCCAATGCGAACATGTTTCTTTTTGCATAAAACCTGGTCTGCTGAGATTATGTGTGTGTGTGTGTGAGAGAGAGAGAGAGAAATGGAAAGGAGAGACGGAGAGCTGATATAATTGTGTGACTTGGGAACGTCCATCTTTGCCTTTCAGGGGCCCTTCTGCTGGGAATTCCCCGGACAGTCAGATCTGAGCCTTCACCAATTTCATTTGGTGAGAGACCTTTGAATTCCAAAAATAATGTGATTTATTTTATTTTTAATTATCATTCTTTCTTTTTTGATTGATTTACACACTCAAATTACCAACTGATTATTTATTGATTGATTTTAAGAATGAGAAGAGTAGCGAATGAAAAGCCTGAAATCGTGATGATGATGTTGAGCTCATTTTCATCCATGGCTGCTGATTTGCTGCTTTTATGCTTCTGAATGTCCGCACTGCCTTATCACATGAAATCAGATGTTTATGTCAGATGGATGGTGTTGATCATGCATATTTTGTTTTTGGAAACTGTTTAAATCTGTTTAGTGCCTTTCAAAAAGTATTTCCAGGCATTTCATGTTGACGACTACAAATTTCTGTTTATTTAATTGGGATTTTTTTTTCCTTCTCCAATAGACCAACACAAAAAAAGTGCATCATTGTTTCTAATTTTTGTTGCAGCCATTTGTATTCTGCCTCCTTCGCTTTGGCACCTTAAAGTAAAATCTATTACGAACAGCTGTGTATGATTTTCATCTCGGTATTCTTCGGAGGCCGCAGAGGTTTGTCGAATAACATGAGTAAGTAAAAGTAATTACAATGACATGGCACACAGGTTGCGGAGAAGCTTAAATCAGGGTGAGGTTTTAATCCCGTAGCCTAAGCTTTAAACACCTCACAGAGCAAACATGACAAGAAACGCACGTCCCACTTAACGGGGAGAGAGACCCAGACACTCTGGAGGAGCTGCAGAGATCAAAAGCTCAGGTGGCACCCCACAAATCTGGCCATTGTGGAGGAATGACAAGAATAAAAGTATTTTTGGACCAAAGCCAGGGGGGGAAAAATGTGACACAGCAGCACTTCACCCTGAACTCACCGCCCCCGATGTGAAACATGGCGGTGGCAGGACCCTGCTGGCGGGATGAGGAAGCTGGTCAGAGTTGCTGTGGAAACTGGATGGATCCTGCAGGCGAAGGCGCTGGAGGCGGAAAAAAGAGTCTGTGGCAATGCGGTCTCCATCCAGTCGGACTGAACTTGAGCTCATTTGCAAGGAAAAATGCATAAAATACGCTGGTAGGACCCTAAGCCAGAAGACGAGATGTCCATGCAGTGGACGGTGGGACTATAAAGTCTTGACTCAGGAGGCCGAATACAAACATCATTACAAAGTTTTGTAAATGACGTGAAGCATATGAGCTTTTCTCTGTACTCCATTGTTGTGCGCTGCTTTGTGTTGGTCCGTCACGTAAGATCCTAATAAGATACGTTGTAGTCTGTTTCAATGTGACGGCGTGTGGAAAATGCCCTCTGTCTTTGTTTTGGTGTGCCTTTTTGTGTCATGTCTTCACAGTTTCCGATTAACATCCATATGCCAGACCTTATTGCACCAAAAAAACAACAACAACAACAACCCTGTGTGATATATTTCTGTTTGTGTTTGCACTTTCCTGCGCAGCTGCTTTCCAGAAAACTCCTCTGTCCCCCGCGCAAACCGGCTAACAGGCTCTTCTTTATGCAGAGAGGCAGTAAACAAAGTGTTTACATCCACCGGCTGAAGATTTAGAGCCGAGATAACCGCGTTCGACACCGAAGGTCCCTCTCTAGCTCTAGTTTTCTTGCATCTATTTAAAAACCCTCAAAGTGATATATATATTTAAAAAAAAGTGGAGCCCCAAGGTAAGGTTAGTTGTTGTTTTTAGTGCCGCCGAGCTGACGTGCTGAGGGACTTGAGTAAGCCTTGTTTGGATTCGCCTCAGTCAGGCACTGTGAAGCCAGAAATAGGCCGGGGCATTACGAAAACCCAGAGGAGAGGAGGCTTAATCTCCTCTGAGGCGACCGTGGCCTTCTGGAGGGCCCACTTGAATTGTTTGACTAATCAATTGCTTGTTGATTATGCACACTCTGCTGGCGCCTTTGTTGTCTGTAAATAACACTAAATAAAAAAAGAAAGGTAGTATATAAAAAAACGGTAAATCGTGTTTGATAGATGGGGGTTAAAAAAAAAAAAAAAGCGAACACCTTTTCCTCATGTCAACTTGATGCCTCAGTTCCCTCCCTCCCGTCTCTGCTAAAACTTGTTTGACAAGGTCTGGCAGGATCAACTTTGGGTGTGCCGGTCTGTCTTTAGGCATCCGCGTGTGTTTGTGTGTGTGTGTGTGTGTGTGTGTGTGTGTCTTACAAACACGCCATTGTCTGCACCGGTGTGGACGTAGTGTCCTTGAGCCTAAGGTGTGACTCGATGTCTTGGATGACGACTTGTCAGGGGTGAAGCCAGACAGGGATGCTTCCCCTGTAACAAAGACAGTCGGCCCGTGCAAGCTTAAAAAAAACAACAAAAACAAAAAAGCAAATTGGTCTTAGCGAGGTGTTTCTAATTGCAGCCCTGCACAAAAGGACCAGGATCAAGAATAAGACGCGTCGCTGATGATTAATCTTAATTCCTCGACGAACCGCTCCCCCAAACGCCGACTCGCCTGCCGCGTTCATCTCCCACAAATTCCCCCAGATGATCTGCATTCTGCGGGGCGACGACGGGATCCGCACGCTCCCGGATTAATACCGGAGGCCGTTTTGTGCTGGGGGAACTTGTTTTGACAGAGCTCCAGGTGTCTCATTGTTGGGGATGGCATGGTTCAACAGATTTACCAATTAGCAGCGGGGCCGAGGGCACGGGGAAAGGGTGGGAGTGAACACGCGCGCGGGGAGGGAGCGGAGTAAAAACGGGGGCGCTGCAGTGATGGAATGAAGTTCAGAGCGAGAGAGGGTATAGGAAGGGAGGGAGGTCGGAGTATAACGAGTAAGATGATCCCAGACCTTATTTTTTAGGTGTTTTTTTCCCCCCCTTTGCCCCAGCTATAGCATGTCGGGGGGAGGAAGAGGGGATTACGTAGGAGAAGGAGGAGATTCCAGCTGAAAGTTAGTTTTCACTCTGCCATTTGTTGAAACCCATTGCTGTTCTCCTGTTATTTAGAAGGAAAAAAAAACCCTGCGTCTTTTTATTCAGGGTTCCCACAGGTCCTTGAAATCCTTGAAAGTTTGGGAATCTGAAAAAAAAAAAAAAATTCAAGGCCCTTGAAAGTTCTTGAAAACAGCCAAAAAAACACCTTGTCCTTAAAAGTCCTTGAATTTTTTTGTGGGGTATAAAGTTCACACGGATGACGACTCATGTGTCATTATTTTACTACCACACGATCTTTTAAAATTATGTTGATTCCGCAGACTTTTAATTTGCAAAAGTACGTTCGCTCTTCTTCGTTAGTTGGTAGGCTACGGTTTAGGCCTACGTGCGTCCAATAGGTTACATTCACGCAGTGTTGCCAACTCAGCGACTTTGTCGCTATATTTACCGACTTTTCAGAGTCAAAGTCAAAAACTAGCTTAATCAAAGATGAAAGTAAGTGAAACAAATTGATATAATTCTGAACATCTCAATGCTGCACTGTTTTCCATAAAATTCCATGAAACATTAGGCTAATGTACATCTTATATGTAATGTAGTATGGCTTAGCCATGTACTGTGGATATAAATGTAGGCTATGAATATGATCAATATAAATGTAGGCTATAAATTAAGTCCACTTTCTTGCATTGCTTCTGACCCAACAACTTCTATGCCGTTTAGTCTTTTATTGAATTTGCATTGTATTAAAATATGATAACCTATTCAGCGGTCACAGTAAGTAAATGCCGCCACGTGTGGTCCTTGAATTTGAGGAAATTGGTCCTGGAAAGTCATTGAAAGGTCCTTGAATGTGATGTTCACCAAGGTGTGGGAACCCTGTTTATTTGTTTAGCAGTTAGGGAGTTGGGAAGGAAACTTTAGCAAAGTGGTTAAAGTCATTTTGCAGCTGTGCTCGAAGACTTTCACGCAGTGTCTGGCCGCGGGTCGCCATAACCGTTGAGCATGTTTTTTTTTTGGGGCTGTGGACGCGTGAAATCAAACCGCTTCATCGAGTCAGAAAAAGGACGCGTCTGATTTGTCTGAAGTCGAGATCTGCGCTTGTTGTTGACGAGCGCGTATTTAGCTGTAGTTCCAGCACAGATGAGCAGAGCTGGACTGTTCTGAAACGCAAAAGGTTTACAGCAACATCTTATGCAAACAGTAGAAAATTGTACAGATTGGTAGCAGATATGAACCCGTATCGGATTCCTAATGTATTATGACTTTTATTGAAGAAGAAAAAAAGTACGAGCTCCTGCCAACTAGGCTTAAATTTGGAAAAAAAGATATTGTAGAACAAGATCAAATGTATTTAATACAGAAAGGAAACAATTACTCCTATCGCTTTTTCATTATCTTATCTAAATATTAATTTTTACTTTATACACTTAAAAGAAAGGTGTCGTAAACATTGCTGAATCTGGAAGTAGTTTTCAATGCTTATTACATAGCAAGCTAAAATACTTTGGGCTTTTTATATTTTCTTATTATTTAGTCAGGCTGTCTGCTCCGGCAGCCACTCGCCAATCAGCGCATTTAACTCCAACAATAACTTTAACTCGTAGTTCACCAACTGCAGATTTAAGACGCCGTTAACTAACTAAGGGTGATGGATGCCGTTTTTTTGTTTTGTTTTGCTTTTGACAGGAAACTTTTCCAAACTGCTGAATTAGTTTTTCTTGTTTTCATGGGAGTGGACAGCCTTCCTCAGCCAGCTGAGCAGCAGGGTGCAGCAACATTCTCTGGCAGAGCTAAAATCCGTCCGTGGGTATCTGGTCGCTCTTTGGCCCTTTAATATTCCAGCACACCTTTGTTGTATAACCTGGTCGTGAGTCTTGTTACCAGGTCAGGCTGTTGAAGAAATCTAGAGACTTGAAAAGCAGTTTTAAATCCTTAACATTCCTTAACATTGAACGAGAATGTTTAAAACAAGCTAAAATCTTTCAGAAATAAAAGTAAGAAACACTTTTCATGATTTATCGCCAAAGCACATTCATTCTCCTGCCTGGGTAATGACAGGCCTCGTCTTGAAAAGTCTAGAACAAGTATAGAGTTTGATTAAAAGTCCATACATCCAGATTTATATAGATGTTTTGTTTAAGAAAGTATCAGATTGAATTTTGTGTGCATCCATTTGCTCTTCTATCTATCTATCTATCCATCCATCCATTCATCCATCCATCCATCCATTCATCCATCCATCCATCCATTCATCCATCCATCCATCCATTCATTCATCCATTTAGTCCTTCCTTCCTTCCTTCCGGCCGGCGGCCGACGGCGGGGATTTTCCGGCAGGCTTTCTTTCCTTCCTTCCTAACGCGGAGGGCCTTCCGGCCTTCCGAACTCTGGAGGGGCCTTCCGGCCGGCGAACTCTTATTTTCCGGCCGGCCGGCCGGCCGGCCTTCCGGCCGGCGGCCGGCCGGCCGGCCGGCCGGCCGGCCTTCCGGCCGGGATTTTCCGGCATTCTTAGGGCCGGCCGCCGGTAGGGGATTTTCCTTCCGGCCTTCGGCCGCCTCCGGCCGGCCGGCCTCCGGCCTTCCGGCAGGCCGGCCGGCCGGCCTTCCGGCCGGCCTTCCGGGGAGGGGCCGGCAGGCGGGAGGGCCGGCCGGCCTTCCTCCGGCCGGCCGGCGGGGAGGGGCCGGCCTTACGACGGGGAGGGGCGGCCTTCCTTCCTTCCGGCCGGCCGGCCGGCCTTCCTTCCGGCCTTCGGCCGGCCTTCCGAAACAGGGATTTTCCTTCATTCTTTCTTTCCTAAAGGTTATTTTCCTTAAGGAGAGCGATCGTTCCTTCCTACTCTTATTTTCCTTCCGGACCGGAATCCGTTCCGAACTCGGAGGGGCCTTCCTTCCCTCCAAACGGGGATTTTAGTTTCTTTCTTTCTTTCTTCTTTTCTTTCTTTCTGGAGTTCTTTCTTTCTTCTTTCTTTCTTCTTTCTTTCTTCTTTCTTTCTTTAGTTCTTTCTTTCTTTCTTTCTTTCTTTCTTTCTTTCTTTCTTTCTTTCTTCCTTCCTTCCTTCCTTCCTTCCTTCCTTCCTTCTTTCCTTCCCTCCCAACTCTTTGTTTATTTCCTTCCTTCCTTACTTGCTTGAAGTTTTGAATTTGTTTATTAAACGATTTCCCAAAACCCTTAAACGAAGTTAAGACTAATCTTTCCCCAAACACTGAGCTATTTGAAAACCAACTTCTTAGAGTCTTTTCGAGCTCGGCCCAAACAGGTTACCGCTGTAATCTTCGTCAGTCTCAGGTCCGTGCTCTTCCTCGCGGACATGTCTGACTGATCGCAGAGCACACAGCTTTGGGGAAGCGTCGGTTTTCTGCATACGAACAAGCCGCTTGTGATTGAGAGTGACGGAGACAGCTTTTTGGAACTGGAAGAGCACGCTGGGACTACAAGCGGGGTAAAAAAGATGGGAGCGAGAAGACGGAGCCCCGCCAAAATTCCCCAAAGGACAATTTACTGTTATGGATGGATACGCCTTCGCAGTCAAATTTCTGCTCGGTGGACAGGACGGGGAAGGGAGGGGAATGCTGAGTGATTCCAGAGAGCACTTAAGCCGCCTTGAATTCAGGTTTTCGTTCCACACCCACCTTATGACAGTAGAGAGGCTTTTCTTTGGAGTTTGTGGGGGTAAACATGGGCTATCTGCTTCTCTGAGTCGTTAAGCTTTCAGAACAATGTTTTTTTTGGTTTGTCTGGACAAATTGAACAACTGCAGCTCCCCAATTTATCTGATTCTGCTCCTCTCTTCAGTGTCAGCCAAGACCTTTCTGAACTTTTCTCAGATTTGCCTGCCTCTGTTTTTTGATGCTAGCGTTGTTGTGTTGTGTGTTTTTTTTTTTTTTTCTTTCCCTTCTCTGTCTCGCTCGTCTGTGCAGTCAAGAGTGCTGGGCCCTTTCTCTTATTTCAAGTCTCGGTCCAGGGGAGGAATTTGATATGATGCTTATTTTCTAACCCAGACAGCTTCTTGGAGCAAATTTCCACTCCTTCTGTGTTTTTTTTTTTTTTTAATAACCATCCTTGTAGTTTGCGACACTTCTTTGACCTTTCTTATATACCAATGCAGGCGTATGCAAGCTTGAGTATTATTGTTAGTCCAGGTTTTTGTTAACACAGGGCATTGCAACTGGATCTGTTGACATCAATTTGCACGGCTTGCCACATATTCTCAATTGGTTTAAGGGTTAGACTTTGATTACGTTTTTATCTAAGCCTTTCTATTGGAGCTCAGGCTGTGTGTTTACTGTCTCGCTGAAAGGTCATCCTCCGTCCCCATCTCAAGTCCTGCTGCTACTAACATGCTCTCTTCCTTCAGATATCACAGCTAATGTTTGTCCCGTCAACAGATTCCTCCACCTGAGCTGTGGATCTCTGCAGCTCCTACAGAGTAACTGGCTGCTTCTCTGATTAATGCTCTGATTGGTTGACCTGTCAGTTTGAGGAGACAGCCATGTCCTGTTAGGCTTGCTGTAAATGTTAATTTGCATTTACCGGTAAGCGCATATATCTTTGCAACGTCCATTTGTGCTTTATTGCATTAACAAAGGCAAGCTAGTAATATATGTTGCTACCTGGCTGTTGGATTGACTTCCCAGGCTCTCAATGCTCACACTGGATGCATATTGTTAGTTGCTAAAAATGCTAAAGTTTACAGAGTGTGGCAGTGACAGATTGGTGAAAGAGTCTAGAAAATGTGGGCTAATCGATTGCATCGTTGCAGAGTTCTGCAACTGTGTTGCAATTGCTCGTTTTCTTGATATCGTTAAGCCGTGATTTGGTTTAACCTTCTTCGCAGCTTTATCGCTGACCGGTCTGCTGGTTCCTTTGGTCATGATGATGCTCTTTGTTTAGCAACGATCTCTAAAAATAAAAAAATAAAAAGTCAGAGGCCTTTACAGACCATCCATGGTGTATACTGCTTCTCCTTATAGACTGGTGCCTAGCTCCAGGGGTGATGTGGCGAGGGCCGGGCCCCCTCCTGGACATGTCGCTGGTCAACACAGACACACATAGGACAAACAACCATGCACACACTTATAGCTAAGGACAATTTGGACAGAACAATCAACTTAACAGTCTTGTTCTTGTACTGTGAGAGGAAGCCGGAGTACCCGGAGAGAACCCACGCATGCACAGGTAGAACATGCAAACTCCATGCAGTGAGACGCCAGGCTAGGATTCAAACCCAAAATGTTATTTTTATTTAAAAAAAAAACAAAAAACATACATGCAGTCCAAATAAAACACACTAAAGTTTGTAGTTGTAAGTTGGCTGGAGTTCAGTGGGGGATGAATACCTTTGCAGGTGACTGTAAAGGGAAGGAGCAGTAAGAATTTTTGGAGAATCAGTCATGAAACAGAACAAGGAGTGATGAAAAGGAGGATCATGCTGGAGCTTTCAGGATGAACGGCTCAGCAGTGACAGCGTATGAGCTGAGAAAAGCCTAAATTTGTCAGAGCACTTTTTTCTTTTACTCGCCTCATCAGCAAAGTGCGGCGTAGACGCCCGGCGTCGGCCGCGTCACCGTGGAAATCCGTCGGCAGGCGAAGAATAAACAAGCCTGTCACCAAACTTGGAGAAGGAATCCTGAACGGCTGACACAAAGCAGCTTCCGTTTCATGCATTATTAACGGTACCTAAACACATTATTTGTGTATTTTATTCATTCATTTGTCTTGTTAACATCCTCCCGGAGTGAGATAAACAGCACGGCCAGAACCGGCTGCGTGACAGCCGCCAGCGTGAGAGATTTGAATAAAAAGAGAAGGAGACGGCGGCGCACTTCCCTCCACTCCGGCTCATTAAAGGACAGCCAGGCGATGATGTCCAATCGGCGCGCACTTTAGCGGCCACACATTTTTTTTTTTTTTCTTCTGAGGGGGAATGGCGTCGCCCTCTCATCTGCAACATGCCCTGTTTCCCCACAACAAGACGCCCCGTCTGCATCCAGACACTCTCCTCTTACTTATCTAGTTTGTGTAGAGAGAAACGGCCGGCGAGTATCAGGCAGCTCCATTGAAGAAAGCTTAGCTTTAAAATTCGCTCTCTTTTATTTATTTATTTTTTTTTCTATCTGGGCAGACATAACAAACGGATATTTTAATTGGAACTTTTTGGCGCTGTCTCCATCTTGCGTTAGAGTGGCTGGCGAGGCCGGGGCTGATTGGTGTGTAGCGAGGCATGCCTAAATCAACTGGCAGCATGAATAGCTCGCTTGAGTCTCACTGGAATCCATGGCATTTTTTTTTTTTTTTATCCTTTCTCGGGGAAAAAGTGCGGAATAACCAGCAAGAGAGAAGTAGAGAGAGGGCGAGACCACCGCCCACTTCGTTCAAGCATGACTTCCCTCTTTTTTTGGGGTTTTGTTGGTGCAATTTACTTGCCTTGGTGCCATCTCGCGCCTCAGTCTCATTGTGCCTTTGTCAGAAGAAAGCGGCTCACCCTCGTCGTTGCTGTCCTCCGGCCTTACTTTCACTCATTCAAAGACATCAGTGCTTTTTCATGAAGTCGTCCTGGCTTTGTTTTCCCGCAGTTAACCGACTTAAAAGAAGCTGTAAATGAAGTTGTAATAAAGGCAGATAGCATCAGCTCTGTGGATAATCTGAGATCTCTGCTTTTTTTTTTTTTGTGATATTCAGCCTTCAGACTAGGTCCCAGAGTTGGCCGGGATTCTTTTATGTACTTTTGTGTTTGAATGTCTTAAGTGCTTTATAAGATCAGTGGAAAATAGAAACGGCAAACACGGGTCTTTGCGTGCCGTCACGTTTACCTTGGACAAATCGAAGGGAGTTATGTTTAACTTGGGGGGGATAAAAGTGATTAAACGCTGAAGCAGAGCATGTTAAAGCCTGTTACTGTCAATGAAATAAAAACACATGACTCACCATTCACCAGTTCACTGCAGGTTATGTGAGCATTTCATGCTGATAGAGTTGTGTTGATTCGTTTGAGAGTTTGACACGGTTCCTACAGGAACTTCTGTTTGTTCCTACATAGGGCATCAATCTATCACGTATCAATCTAGCCGACGTTTTACCCATGAACTTCCTTCCTTCCTTCCTTCCTTCCTTCCTTCCTTCCTTCCTTCCTTCCTTCCTTCCTTCCTTCCTTCCTTCCTTCCTTCCTTCCTTCCTTCCTTCCTTCCTTCCTTCCTTCCTTCCTTCCTTCCTTCCTGTTATTCATTTTCTTTTATTCTTGTTTCCTGGTTTTCTTCCTTTCTTATATTCTTAATTCGTTCCTTCCTTCGTTCCTTCCTTCCGTCCTTCCTTCCTGTTATTCTTGTTTCCTTATTTATTTTCTTCTTTTTTCCTGGTTTCCTTCCTTCCTTTTATCCTTGCTTCCTTATTTCCTTTCTTTTATTCTTGTTTCCTGATTTCCTTCCCTTCTTTCTTTTATTATTGCTTCCTTATTTCCTTTCTTTTATTCTTGTTTCCTGGTTTCCTTCCTTTCTTTCTTTTATTCTTGCTTTCTTATTTCCTTTCTTTTATTCTTGTTTCCTGGTTTCCTTCCTTTCTTTTATTCTTAATTTGTTTGTTTGTTTGTTCCTTCCTTCCTTCCTCCCTTCCTTCCTTCCTTCCTGTTATTCTTGTTTCCTTATTTATTTTCTTTTATTCTTTTTTCCTGGTTTCCTTCCCTTCTTTCTTTTATTCTTGCTTCCTTATTTCCTTTTATTCTTTTTTCCTGGTTTCCTTCCTTTCTTTTATTCTTGCTTCCTTATTTCCTTTCTTTTATTCTTGTTTCCTGGTTTCCTTCCCTTCTTTCTTTTATTCTTGCTTTCTTATTTCCTTTCTTTTATTCTTGCTTTCTTATTTCCTTTCTTTTATTCTTGTTTCCTGGTTTCCTTCCTTCCTTCCTAACGTCCTTCCTTTTATGCTTCCTTCCTGCTGCCATTGTTTTGCCCATGATCATCCATCCCGTCCCTTAAAAATGTGCCACCATTGATTAAATCTGTAGGAACCGAGGAATCCATTCATGAAAAACGTGAAGGTGTTCTGATCTCAGCAAATGTCCCCTCCCCGATTGGGGGGGTGGGGGGTGGGGGGTTAACAGCGATTTGGTTGCTAATCGGGACCCTGCTCCCGCTCCGTGGAGAAAGGTTTGCTTTGGGCTCCGCTGCAGCAGCAGCTAATGCAAACCACATGTTTGAGCTGCACATCTGCATAAGCACACACCTGTTTAAACTGCGGCCAGCGTCGCTCACTGCAAACAGCAACTTCTCGTGCCAGAGGCAGCGCTGCCATCTGGGCCCACGTCAGGTTGGGATCGTTGTAATCCTGCATGACATAATGTAGTCTTTGTTTAAAGTTGAGCGTGTGTGGAGGTGGAGCAGCATGTGAGCTGTATGCTCGGTGGATGCACATAATTGTGTTTTTATTTTGTGCATATGTGGGACCTTCCTCCTCGGGCTGTGAAGACAGTGCTATGTAATTACCTGGCCTGCTGCCACTGAGCCCCACCGGAGCAGAGCTAGAAAGAGGAGCCCAGTCCTTGCACAATGAAACACAGCAGCCCCGATCTGATACGAGAGGCCGGAGTTTTTTCAGCTTAGAGTCGGGAGACAACATGTTGACTTGTCGCACGAAGGCAAAGTCTGAAAATTGGCTTATAACCAAATTTTAATCCAGAATTAAACAAAAAAATTACAACTATACAAGATTCTTCTGTTAAGATTGTTGCCTTTTGTGTTGCGTGCCCTTTATCCAAAGAGAAAGCTCCCAGAAAAGCAACAACTTCATCTCTGCTTCTGTACCAATACTCCCGCTGGATAATGAGAATTGTTAACTAGTCAGGTCTGACTTATTCGTATTAAACGTTGAAGTCCAGGGCCACGGGCCAGACAGAGTTGTGAAACACTGCACTGCTGCTCGTAACTGACAGACGCAGACAGAAACGTGTCCAGCCAATCAGGAGCCGGGCCCGTGCGCCACGGCAGATTTACAGCTTTGGCATAAAAATACATCTGAGCGCGTCACTGCCCCTGCCACCCTTCAGCTCCTAGGGGCCGGAGTTGAGGCAGGCACATGCTCGCGTTGCAAAGTCAGCCTGCCTCTCCTGCCTTTTTTTAATTGTTATATCTCCTCAGCCTTGATATGAGCAAAAAAGCGAGGCCTCTGCAAAAACTCGGCACTTCAAAGGCTACCTCCCCCCCAGTCTTACAAGTTGCCTGTCTTTTCCGGGGAGCCTGGGCTTTTCGGAGGCTGAGAAAAAGGGGATCGGAGAGGTGGCGCGGGATGAGTTTGATGGGCTAATTGTAGCCCCCAGTGGACGCAGGCACGCATCACAGCGGGGGCGGGTGGGTGGTTGGGTGGTGGAGCTGCACAGGCTGGAAAATGTTCCCTGAGACTCTCCCTGGACTACTGTGCATGACTGTGCTTTCCCCTGTCAAAAAAGTAAATGGATGTCTTGAAGTATTCCGATCATATATCACTCCCCACTACGCCGTGTCTGTTGCGGTGCACATCTTAGTCCTCTGCAGACCTGCAGGGAAGCTTCTCCAGCATTTTCTGCAGCTAATTTAACCCATTGAAAGGAGACATTTCTGCAAATGGGGCCACTGGAATCAGCAGAACCAGCGCTTTATGCATGAATCAGAGATCAACAAAGGCACCCACGAAGTATTCCTACAAGTATTTAACCTTTTTTTTTGTTGTTTTTTTTACATTATTTCCTGTTAGAATCGCAGATTTGAACGTATTTTGGTGGGGTTTTATATGCTAGACAGACATAAAGCAGTTGATGCTACTAATAAAATTCTGAAAAAGTGTGGCTTGTGTGTGTGTGTGTGTGTGTGTGTGTGTGTGTATATATATATATATATATATATATATATATATATATATATATATATATATATATATATATATATATATATATATATATAGATAGATAGATAGATAGATAGATAGATAGATAGATAGATAGATAGATAGATAGATAGATAGATAGATATATATATATATATATATATATATATATATATATATATATATATATATATATATATATATATATATATAATATTTCAGCCCCTTTTAAGCTGATAAAGGACTTCATTAATCAGGGAGGCAGCCCATGTTAACTCTGATTAACTACATGGTAGTGGCAGCAGCATCCTGTGGGGATGCTTTTGTTCAGCAGGGACAGACTGGATGGATGGAGGTCAGTCATAATAAAAAAAACATGCACTGAATAGTTTAGTAAGGCACTTTAAAATGTTCAGGAAGCGTTTCCCACTGATCAAACAGGCTTCCAGTAGCTTTTAGACAGTTTAGGTTTGTGTTTTTTTATTAATCCTTATCTGCATGAAAAAAACAAAACAAAAAAATCGATATCTAAAAACTTTGGATCACACGTATCAGTTTTTTTTCTGACTCCACTCCAGCGCTACCAGTTTGGCAGGTGCACAGCGAAGCCACAGGAGCAAAACGCAGTTAAAAGCGGAGAAGCAGAAGGAGATGACACCGCAGAGGAAGCAGCTCGTGTAGGGTAGGGCCTCGGCCGGGACAAAAATCGATGGGAGGGAGCACTTCCATACGCGGAAACGGCACAATGGGAGGGAGAAGAGGGAGTAAAGATTTTTCTCTTTCTCTTTTTTTTTTTTTCTTTCCCAAACTGGAAAATGATGCATTTGTTTTACCCAGGGAGAGCAAAAGCAAAGACGAGGAGAGAGGAAAAAAAAAAAAACAGTCTTCTGAACATCTTTTGAAAAAAAAAAAAAAAAAAGAGAGAGAAAGGAAAAAAAACTGGTTCTTTGGTGAGGTTGAGTTGTGTGGTTAAGGTTTGTTTTATCCAACTGTGCGGAAGCGTGTGTAGCTGTCTTTCAGGTCTCTTTTTAGTCGAGGCGCAGAAAGACTACTCATGGCATGTTCAAGGGCACTCGGTGGACACGGATGCCCTGCAGGAGGCGGAATTATGAATACAACATGAGTAAACAGACACCTACATATACAGCTAAAATAGCAAGCATAGTACTTGGCAAGACACCATCTTTTAGAAGCAATTTGAGCCAGTCCGCAGCAGCTCGGCCTCCCCCCCCCCCCATACCACCCCCCCACCCCGTCTTCTCCTTTCCGAGGGTCATTGATAAAGTCTGGCGGGGAACAAAAAAAAAAAAAAAAAATCGTCTCTAATTTGCCTGATAGTGGAATAATTTGCACATTGGCGGTAATGTATTCCTCTGTGCATTCCTCCAGTACAACCGTTTTAGTATTCATTTTTAGTGATAAAGGATTTTTTTTTTTTTTTTTTACTCCCCTCCCCTACACAGCAGCTGTGAACAAAGGATACAATAGCGCACAAACTTGAAACACAATTCGGAGCCGGAGCTTTGAATGGCATTCAGGCTTCACTGCGACTGAGCGAGCCCCATTCAGCGCGAGCGCGGGGCGGCTTGAAGAGATGGTATCAAGTTGCCTGCAGATGGAGGTCAGTGTGACTGGCACAGTTGGCACCTTGGCACGGCGGCGGCGGCGGCGGTGCACGGAGTCGGGAAGGATGCGGCGGCTGGCGGCGGCGGCTGGCGTTTGAGGGGTTGGATGGTGGTGGGGGGAGCGAAGCATTCTCCTCACTTCTTCTTCTCTTTTTTTTTTTTTAATATTGTCTGCGCTTCCTGTTTTGAAAGCCATTAAGGAGCAAATTTCCTCACAGCGAGTGGGGGAGATGAAAAGGGCCCGCTCTTTTGAAACGTGTCCAAGCGCAAATGTGAAAACGAGGGGGCGAATGATAGCTATCTGTAAACATCCCTGTCGAGGGGTCGACGGAAAAGGAATTGTGAGGAGGGGGGGGAAATGATACATTCATTTGCGTGTCTTTTTTTTCTGACTCGCTGATGAAAGAGATGCTGCAGTTTTTTGTTCCCAGCCAGCTGTATTGCTCTTTTCACTGACACACTGATGTGTCGGGGCAGAATCGCATAACTGCCATCATCCCCCCCACCCCCCCTCCACCCGGTCCCCTTCCGAAAATGCTTTGTGACATCTGCATCCACACATGTCTGCATTCACTGTAGCCGCGGAGTATTTATAGATGAGTTGCTTTTGTCATCCATTGATCCCCGCACAATCTCTGATCACTAAAAAAAATGCTTTTCACGTCGCTTTCATGTTTCATTATGAAAGTAATTTGGGTGCATCAGGGGTTACCTCCTCGACTGGACTCCATTAGGTTTTTTAGCTTCGGATTAGTTGGCCTGAAGTTTATTTACAGCTGCTTCCTCTCAGCTACGCTGGCCTAGTTCCTCAACAGCAGCAGTACACTGGTGCTGCAGACTCTCCTCCTCCCTACACCCCCCCCCCCACCCCCCAACCCTCGCTTTCCTCGTCCTCCCTCCCTCCTCCACCCCACACTGCCCCCAAGCCTGGCCAGTCTGTGCCTCTTAATAAAACCGACAGCCTCTAATTGGGCTTAATTGCACCCTTCGGGCGTCGTCAAAAGGAGTGTTGCTAAACAAACTGCAGGGTCTGCAAGCGGGCCTGGCAGTTTTCTGCAGCACGTTGGCCGCTAAGCTCACGCCTGCAAGTTTCTGCAGGAAAACCTCATAGGTCTGCCGCAGGCACAGCCTGCCCAACACATAAGGAAGCTGGGCGGCTGCTGGGGACTTCTTTTTCTGAATCTGTGTGTCTAATTTGCACGAGACGGGGTCAAAAACGCAGCAGTTGACTGTCATGATTTGAAAGTTAGACTAACAGAGTATAATTTTTTTTTTTTTCCGAACATTTCATGTAATGCTCAGGTTTTTTTGTCTCATGATTGCTTGCAAACAAAGCATTAAGCCTTGGCCCTTCTCCATGACCTTTTGTAATAATTGCAATTGGCTTAGCTGGAAAGGAGCCCCTAAATGAAATTCTGCTGAGAGCCAAATCAAAGATGGGGGGCTCATGTTTGCAACTTAAGACTTAAGTTGCTTTTAGGTCACACAGACTTTAGGCTTGACATAAACTTTCCCCTTAAAGGATTAAGAGTTATGTTGGACTTGGAATGAATGACCTATAAACGCTTCTGGACCAAATACCAATAGAGATCAGCTGTTTGACCTTTTGTTTTTTTTCCCCCCGCTGAAAACAATTTTTGTGATTTTCGACATGCCAATTCTAAATTGACCGATTCTGGATAGGTTTTTGTTTTTATTCCAAGGACTGTAACTGATCAAAGAGGAAGCATGTGTTGTGGGTTTGTCGATAGACGTAGTAGCTTTGAATCCATCAGAAAACAAATGAATTTCAAGATTATCCCCATTTAAGCATCAAGAGAAATGTCCCTAATCTTTATCTGAATATTAATAAACTCAAACACGTGCGTATGGGTGCACCTCACTACATTTAAATATCATTGAAGAGTTGAACTGTGTCACTCGTTCAGTTCAGACAATTAAATTTTGGGTTTTCATCAACTGTAAGCACATGTTTTCAGAAATACTCACAAAATAAGGAGATTACACCAGGCCAATACAATATAATGTTTAATACCTACTCAAACGTATGTAATGTGGAACGTATTCACTCAGTTAGAGCTCTTTTTGCTCAATACATGCTACAGCTTTAGCCCACTCCTGCAGATGCATCTGTGTGTGGTGGCTCGTCAAGCACCACACACACACACAGATGCACACCACTTTTTCCTTCCACCGAACTTTCCATTACTTTGTTCGGATACATCAGTCTGTGAACAGCCAATTTCTTAAGCAATGACCTTTTTTTTTTTTTTGGCTTTCCGTCCCTGTCTCAATGACTCTTCGCATTTCAAGTTTACCTTCTTTGCCATGATTGGAGAGAACGTAACATTTGTGTGTTGAAAGCTCCCTTTTATGTCTTCTGCCGTATATTATTTTAGAAATTAGCAAGAACATGCCACACCTCACATTTCTGAATTCGATTGTAGTGAAATTTGGTCTAATTTTCACATCTTCTTTTTCATCATACCTGTAAAAACGCTTTGTTGACGGACCTATTAGAACGAAATAAACAAGTTCTTGATGTTGATACATTTCATGGATAGGGGGAAGAAAATCACAGGTTACAGTATTCAAACCTCAGCAGTTTGAACCGATGAAGGGAAAATTGCGCAATTCCCATCTCTGGCCGATTGATTGATTGATTTGCATCAATGGCAGCACGTGTGAGTGCATAAACACTCATTGAGAGTCCCAACGAGCAGTCCGACCGCCACGCATGCACAAACCCTCAACTCTGAGGATCTCTTGCTTTAACATCTTCTAAATGGAATCCGTTAACTCGACACAGACTGGAAAACAGAGCGCCTTTTTTCCGGGAAGCCTACGACAAGTCTAAGAGTCAGAGGAGCCTTTTAAATCCCAGTTATCATTTCGTCACCACTGAACAAATCTCTTTTCTGTCTTTCAGCTGCATAAGCTAAAAAAAAAAAAAAAAAAAGAGGAAGCCGCGCTCTTCATCCCAGTAGCACCACCTCCTGGTTGACGGGCGGGGGGGCAACGGTGACGGCGGCTTTCTTTGAAAACACGGTGGAGCAGGCTGTCGCCACATGGGCCTTTGCTGGGTCACTGACCGCGGTCGATCCCAATAAGATTTGGCCCCAACCATTGCTCTGAAATCCCCCCCCTTTTTTTTTTTAACGTCTCTTCCCTGCTTCCTCGTTTCGCAATCCCCGTCGGTTCCGAGGGCAAATTTTGATGCAGAAAATGTCTCCAGCGGTATAATTGTCGTGCCAGGCGATTTGCTTTTGGGGAACAAGTCATCTGGTGTGTTTTTGTCCAGATTTCCAAAGTCATGTAATGATCCAGTTGGGGCCTCAAAAAGACTGGAAGGGCCCCGTTCTTTTAGGAGCACATAATTAAGACACGGAGGCTGAATATATAGACTGAAAGTATAGAGGAGCAAGCCAGTCAGCCTCAGTCCCAGCCTGTGGTTTTGTGTTTTGCTGCAGACGGTGCCCAGACTTGTGTTTGTCTGTCTGTGTGTGTTTCTGTGTGTGTGTGTGTGTGTCAGCAGAGCGAGCAGCATGCTATAAAAGGCTGCTGAGATGAGCCATAGCCTCTCTGTGTGTCGGGGTCACAGCGAGCCAAACTGCTTGTGTGCGTTCGGAGACTCGGTGTGTTTGTGTGCCTGGGTGCCGACCTGCTGCCTGACCCGGACTTTATTCCCCACTCCTCGGCCGATCCCTCCACGCTCGCCGCTGCCTTCGTTTAAGCCACTGCTACCGTTGCGTCCGCGCGCGCCTTGGCGCTCCCGCCTCGCTCGTTTCGGCGCTTTGTCACCATCTAATGATAACTATCCATCAATGGTGAGGGGGGCGTTGCTGCTGGAAATGAAGATGGATTGAATTAGCGCGGAGCGTGCCGGCCGGCCGCTGCGTCGCGGCGGCAACCCGTAATTACACTGTCAGGACCATTGAGCCTCGCCACCCCCCACCCTCGCCGCACGACACGTTGAACTTAACACATTTACACCGTCGTTGATTACAAGGTCTTTTAGTCTGAGCAGCTCCACATCATGTAGCTCCTAATAGCAGGTGAAAGGCCCGGTCATTCGCGGATGATTTGTGTACAAGGGGGAGGCGGAGCAGTGGCCTGCAGTGAGGCTGCAGCAAGATTCATACCGGTTCAAAGATTTCTGCACGTTATGGTAAAATGAAATCAACAGGAGGAATCCGTTGTTGTGTTTTTTTTGGCCTTCGGGCTGCAGTTAAGGGCAATATCCAGCTGTGTTTTGTCTAAAAAAAAAAAAAAAAAAAAGTGCCCTGTAAGCAGTATACTGTAAATAGAATAGTAGGTTTTCTAAACGGAGCACAGTAGGTATCTACTTTTGTTGGCTACTTACAGGTATGAGCCTGTATGAAGTTCTCAGTCTTATATCTTTGAGTGTAAATACTACCGTTTAATATTATATGCACAACATTATACATCAAAAATTGCTTTTCTTTAAAACAGGAAAGGTACAAAAACACAACAGCTGCTTCAGTAAATCATATATATTGGTCTATTATATTTGGAATAATGTTATTTCTAAAAATGTATGTGTAGTTATTCTAATTTGATACATCGGCTTAAGCAAAATTATACAATAAACGCTTGCAAATATGCACGTTTTGCTCTTCCACCCCTGATAGAAAATCTAAAGAAGTACACAGAGCTAATATTAACGGGTCAATATGACTGCATCAATTAACACCTGCTTAATTGATGCAGTCATTTCCCACATGCTTACTGCGCACTGCTGGTCAGCTGGCTGAAACAAGGTTAATCTACCTTTCTCTTGCATACCAGAAAGGCAAATGCTGTCCAGCACTGTGCAGCAACATGTGGGGGAGGGGGAAGCTCTGCAAACTCTTAAAAGTTAGTATCAGTAGCTGGCCTGCAATGCAACATCCAGGTGTTTTTTTTTTTTAAATTATCACTGAAATAATTTTTGAAGTTGCAGTAAACATTGCGTTTATTCATATATTCCACCTCTGTGGTGATGATTTACATGCAGTCGATGAGAATAATCCTAATATTAGGAAGCAAAATCAGCTGTGACTGATCGTAAGCGGGTCAAATATTGAAGAATCTGTGGTTTTCTTTTGCCCGTTCATTAAATGGGTCAAAACTGAAACTTCCCACTTTTTACCAGTGTGTAAATGCATCACCCAAAAGGGTGTTCTGTGATGCATGTTGCTTTAAATTTCAGAAAAGTCAAATAAAGGTTTAGGGACCATGTGCTGTAAACCTGCAGCACAGTTTCATCAGAAGGAAAATCAGGAAACTAAACATGAAATCGGAGGTTTCAGACTTTAAAGAAGCCCAGAATTGGGTAAGAAAACCTGATCTCGACTAATTTTTCTGTAATGAAATGTCAAAGGGTCATTTTAAAATGGCATACCTTCTTTGCATCCCCCAGTTGATGCCAAAGTCAACCTTTCCCTCCGCCACCCTTTGCTGCTTTGCCCCTTTCGTCTCTGAACGGAAATTGGGCTGAAGTGTTTGCTAATAAACACGTCCAGCCAAACTCAGAGAAACGGGCCTAATTTTCCTATAGGAGCTCACAACTCGCCGGATCTTAAGCGAACCAATTAACCTCACCTCAGCTCATTAAAAGCTCTCCTTTCATGGCCAGAAGCAGTAACTCATCTGCCTACACGGGACATGAAAGCGCAAATTTGTCCGTCCGAAACTCTTAAAAGTAATTGGAAAAGGTAGATATGAAGGGCCGGTAATCCGGGAACACAGCCCCGACTTGTGTGAAGTTGAAAGCGGATGTGATTATAGGGAACAGTGGCACGAGCGGAGAGATCACGCAGACATTGTCATGTAATTCGGGAATATATAATCATCCCTGGGTGCATGCGGCGGAACGGGGGACAGTTCAGCGCAAGGTCACGAAGTGTTTGAGAGGAAATCAAAGTGCACCCAAAAAGCTGCAAACACAACATTTCTGCTCAAATCAAGACTTTTTTTATGTTTGGAAACGCGGGCGGAAGATTTGTTGTGGCTACAATGTCTTCCTGTAAGATTGGCGTCTCTGGAAGCTTTGGAATTCGAACAGACCGGAGCATGAAAACTGCCTCTTTTCCGCCACCGAACGTGCCGCGCTGGTATTTTTGTGCAGCTGTGGCACGCGACGCGTTAGCTCATCACATTCAATTGTTGCCTGAGGTTTTCACTTTCAGTCTCATTGAAAGTCCATTTCTGTCACCCCATATTTGAGCATTAATATTAGTCACAACATAAGGATTGCAGCAGAGTAATTTCACGTCTTTTTTTTTTTTTTTTTTTTTCTTCTTTGCGCACATTGAGCCATTACTTCCAGGCCTTTTGTTGAAACTATCTAATGGATTAATGGCATTGAGGGGGCATTCATGTAGCTCTTTCTGTTCGCAGGCGTGTGTGTGTGTGTGTGTGTGTGGCTCACACTCTGCGTGCGCTCGTCCGGCCTCATGCAAACAACCAATCTCTGTCATCTGCATCAAAATAATTACAGAGAGATAAATGGCACCATTTGACCGTTTTCACGGCGATCTAATCTGAAGCGGGGCTGTGAAAGCGCGCTGGGGGGGGAGATGATCAAATCCTCTCTTAATGGAACCGATCGCCGCTGTGTGTTCCTCCATTCACCCGACAGCCGCGTTACAGATGCGGCGCTTCATCTTTGCCTGCATTTAGCGCGCGCACCCGCTTTGTCCCTTTCCGGAGCATCTGCTTAGATGAGACCACAAACCCGAAGGAGTTATAGTTTGCTTGACCTGTTCTTTTGTTTTATTTTATTTTAGGTATTTATTTATTTATTTTTTTTTGGTTGCACATAGCAGTTCAGACATGAGACATGGAAGCGTGGGGCCTTTCGTGTCGAGGTCAGGGCGGGGACGAGCCAGAAGTGTATTGGTTACAGCCGTAGCGCCCTGCACGTTTCCATCTCCTTTTTAGCTTGAAGGCAAAAGCCGAAATCTGATTAGCCCCCATTATAAAGAGTGATATTTTCATCCCGCCGATTCTCGGCACTGCGTCAGAGCATTCAGTCGCTTTTAATGCCGGGAAAGGCCTGCTCCTTTGACAGATAGTAGATATCCCCGACATCGCTTGTTTGGACATTTCTGTCTTTTGTGACATGGACTACAAGACGGGCAAGAAAATAAAAAGCAACTAAATAATGTCAAAAGATCAGAAATCAATGGGCCGGAGGAACGTGATCCCCACCCCTACGCAATCCCACCCCCCACCCTTTCTCCACTCGCCCCCCAGTTGCATTACGAGTGTCTTCCCACCAGCCGCTAAAGTTTCCTTTTGTCCGCCGCCCTTCGGAGATGTAACTCAAGCACGAGGAAGCCGTCTGACAATGTTTGGATATCGGGCAAAAAATAGCCCTTTTACTTAAAGGTTACCGGCCGAGGTTTATTGAGTTACACGTTCATCAGAGGAGGTGAACCTTGAGAGAGCTTCATTAATGCGACGGTTTGTGTTTCACGTTTTGATACAACGGCGACGGAGAGCGGCAGGAAATGATCAATGACGATGTGGGTGAAATGTGTTTTTGTTTTTTTTTTATTTACGTTTTTTTATTGCTAACAGGAAAGCAAATCCTATATTTAAAAATAAAGCCAATGTAATGGGAGTATTAATCACTCAAGAAATCCTATAGGTTAAAATAAAAAAGTAGAAAAAATAAAAAATATATATTGAGAGAAATTACAAAATTGCTTAACGTCAAGTAAAAAACCACCAAACTAATCATAATTAATCAGCATAATCCACCAGTCATTCTGAAATGAAACGAAAATCTAATTATGCATTTAAAATATTCTATAAATCTTGTATATCTTCAGATACATATGAAAAGAAAAATCTTAAAAGCGTTTTCTTCCTTTAATCTGATAATGGCTCCCCTCGTTGGGTAAAAATAGACACTGCGTTTATCGCTGTCTGGTGTTTTTGTTAAAGCCATAGGTCACGGGAGCGCTACTTTATCGCGCTCTTTTCGTCTTCGCTGAAGAAATGTAGGGACTCCCTTTTAAAATAATTTTTTCTGGGTTACACCAGAGGTTACCGGATATGGTTTCAACTTCTGTGGGAGTTGTGATCTGTTCTAATGAGAAAAGGAAAATGCTGCACCACAATGCTTTGTGTCGCCCACTGTGGCTGCGAGATAGACACGGGATTAAAAAAAAAAAAGAAAAAGAAAACATAAAGAAAAAAGGAGGAGAAAAAAAAACAATTTCTGGACATTTCTGGGAGATAAATTAAATTTCTTTGCTATTTGGAGGTCTTCTTTGAAAAACGCAATTGTAATGAACACATTCAAAACTGGAGAATAGATTTACCCTCGGCTTCAAATGAGCCGGCGTTATCGGACTCCGTCATTCGCTCTTTCCCATTTTCGAGCTGCTAATTGATGTTTTTGATGTCGGCGAGAAAATTGAAGAAAATGTCATGTGTGAACTGGCGCGGAAGTTAATAAGATTGACTTCGTTGACTGAATTCACAATGAGCGAATGGAGAGGCATGTAAATGGAGGGTGGGGTGGTGGCGGTGGTGGTGGGGGGGACGTTGTGAATTCGCCGGTTCTATCTGCCGAGAGATGAAATTGACACCGGGGTTCGAACGGGCCTCCAACGTGGGCGATACCCAGTGATGGAGCATGCACGACGCTCCAGAAATGTACGATTCTTCGCGTCCTTCGTAGCCGTTGAGTTTTGTTTTTCTTCTCCTAGTGATCGGAGCGTTTGAGCAGCTGTTTTTTTTTTTTTTTTTCCAGAGGGCTCCCGACCCAGCTTGGTGTCCAGCTTTTCTGTGGAGGCTTCTCCCGGGGCAGCCTGGATCCAAACAATACTTGTTCTTTATGCCGTTTTGAGTCTGAAAAGCTGCCCGGGCTTTTATAGAGGTTAGATTAGGATTGTGGCTAAAAGATGCACCGATATCAGTTAGGGTCATTGCATATGCTTGGCCAATGTGTAGCCGAGCCTGAACTTAAATCCCCTTAAATAAAAGGATAGAAGCACCACCGGGGTCGCGCCATCTTGAGCCATTTATCGAGTGTTGGCCGCGAGCCTGATGCACATGATTTTCTTTTTTTTTTTTTTTTTTTGTCTTGAAGTGAATTTCCTTTTAATAACCACCTTATTAGCCAGAATATATTAATGTTTGATAGAATTATCCCTCATTTTCTAATATTTATATATCAGTTTATATTAATCTTTGGTGTCATTGTTTTGGGCAATATTTAATTGGGAAATGGATTAGTTGACTTAGGTTCAGTGCTTCTGATTATTTCTCCCCGACATAAAGGGTACTGAGCTCACCCCCCACCCCCCAATACGTTCAGTTACCCCTAAGCGCTCTTCTTTTTGAAGACGCCAAACACAAAAAAAAACAACAGAAAAAAAGTGCCCTTTGCTAGCGTACGGCCCTCCGAGGATCACGGCTAAGGGACATTATTCTGGGAATAGGCAATTAATTCCACTGGCAACGATCGGTTCGAGCGTCTTTTCCCCGCCGCCCCTCCAGATGCCCTCCTCTCCACCCTCCGCTCGCCATTTGAAATGCTAAAACGATGAGAAAAAAAATTTCTATTGGTCCGTGTCCCTCGGCTAAGCCAGCCGCCGCGGGCGAAGAATTTCATCGACTGATGAGACCACAGGCGTGCCCGATAAAAAGGTTAACCGTACGTGACACGCTCTCCAAGTAGCCCGCAGTACCTTGAACTCTCAAGTTCTGTAACTTTTATTTGACTTTTTTATTGTTGGCGAGTCTGAGCCTGTTTAGCCACTAGAGCGGTTCGGTGTTCGTGTGTCGAGGACAGTCGTCGTTAGCGTGACTCTTTTTTTTTTTTTTTTTGTTCATTTGTTTTTGCCGTAGTAATGACGTTAGCATTGCCGTCGTCTTTCAGGCGGTGGTATTTAGCAATGAATTTTCAGTTCTCTGTTTATTTTCCAGATCTGTTTTTTCCTTTAATTGATCAGTCTTTAATCACAAGCACTGCTTTTGGAGAGTCAAATGTAGTGTTTAATTTTCTATGGCTAGGATATAATGCATAAAGTGGTATTGACTAAAGCCTACAACAATAATATGCTATTTCTCATAACTAATAGTAGAAATACTGAAAACATTATTACTGCTACTACTTCTAATACTACTAATATTAATCGATTAATCGTAATAATAATAATACTGCTACTGACATCACTACTATTGCTTCTATTAATTGAATAATAGTAATAATATTCCTACTAACATCACTACTACTTTTACTACTCGTACAACTACTGTTAATAACAATGATAATACACTATTGCTACTATTATTGCTACTACTACAAATAACCTTATTAACAGTAATAAACATCAGGATAGTACTACTACTGGTACTTCTAGTACTGCTTATTCAATTACTACTACTACTACTACTACTACTACTAGTAATAGTATAAATAATAATGATAAAACCTCTACTAACATCCCTAGTACTACTATGCCTACTAGTAATAATAATGAGAGCAATACAAATAGTATTACTTCTACTAATGGTACTGAAGTAATTATGACAATAATAATAATGATAAATGATAATATACTACTACTACCACTACTCTTAGGGATACTTCTACAAATAATAGTAATAGTAGTAATAAAAGTAATTATAGTAATAGTAGGAATAAAAAAGTGGTAATAATAATAATAGTACTCCTGGTAATATCACTACTAATACTCCTACTACTACTACTAATAATAATAAGAATAATAAAAAATATATGTTACTGCAACTAATTATCCTACTAATAAGGATCATTTAGATACTGATAGCAATAATATTATTAATACACTACTATTCTTACTGCTACAATTAATAATATTCATAGTAGTAATAAAATTGATGACTATACTACTACTACTATTACTACTATTAGTAATAGTAATGATGATGATATAACTATTATTTCTGACAGCAACATAATAATGGTGACAACAATAATTAAAATAGTTGAACTGCTGCAGCTGTTCCAGTTAGAAGACATTGTATTATCATTGCGTCGGATTTTATTGCAGTTGAGCTTTGCTGAGTGAGAATAAAGAACAATCCAAGATGGCACATTTCTCTTCCGCCTTCCCGAGAATGCGAGGTAGACTGCCAGAGAGTGGGAGGAGGATTCCAGGCTGTTCTCAAATTGTTAGTAAAATATATATGGGCACAGAATAGGTATGGCTGCTGCAATACCTCCAACCCCATCCCTCCATGTGCGCACACACACACACACACACACACACACACACCCATGCACAGGCACCGAGTGCTGCGCAAGGACTGAGGCAGGTGGCTCCCCATGGCTGCAGCTTCATGACAACATGCCATTAGAAATAGCAGGCCTGTTGATCAATCCTGCCGACATGACAGCTTCGCCGCGAGGCCTGGCTCTTTGAGTGCCGACGCCGCGGCAGCTCCCTCTCCCGTTTCTCCCCACTAATTGGTGAAGGTTTCTCTTATATATGCTTTTGGCACAGGGCTTTCTCTCTCTCTCTCTCTTTCTCGCTCTCTCTCTTTCTCTCTCTCCACCACCTCTTCTTCTCCTTTTCTTCTTTTTCTCCCCTCTGTCTGCTTCTGCTTTTGCTTTCCTAGCTTCACCACCACCACCACCACAACAACCCCTTTCTAATCTGACCATATTTCGCTCTTTTTCACCCCCTCTCGTTGCAAACGCAACCCAAACACACGCTGCGTTCTGCTTGACGACACGAAATTAGATTATTATCTTGTTTGCTTATCATTCTAGCACCGTCACGTTGGAAGCCATAACTTTGGGCAGAGCTATTGCAAAGCGGGTTGAGTAAAGAGAAACGCGTGTGCCGCGGGCGCTGTTCATTCTCATTTTTTTTTTTTTTTTTTTTTTTGTGGGACATTTGGAGCTGAGGTTTGACATTGACTCTAGGCAATGTGCATCAGCGAGAGATACACAGCGGGGGATCAAGCAGGAGAAACATTAAGTCTTCGTCACGTGAAGTGAAGGAGAGACGAGGCCCTCGATAGTGAGATGTGTTTCATATTGACTGAAAAAGCACAATATACATAAGAGACATAACTTTAAATGAAACAGTTTTTTTTTTTTTTTTTCAAAAATATTTTCTGATCCAATACCTTTTTTTTTTATGTCGTTTAAAGCGTGAAAAGTCGAAACATTTGTCGGGATTCGGCTGCTCCCTGACTTCTGCGGCATCTTAATTCCACCCTTCAGCGCCACCCACTCTGAATCGCTCCCAACTAAATAAATGAAGGAGGGGGGGGTGGAGGGGGGGGAGAGATAAGCACACATTAAATGTTTAACTGTCTCGCATTTATCATCTGTTTTACCCCGTCTTAATTAAACAGACGCAGCTTATCCTCGCCACTCTTCCTACGCAGGCACACACACACGCTCTTCCCCGCCTTTGAGCGCTGGAGCCTGAGCGCAAACACCGTCCTGCCGATGATTAATTTAGCCGTCCCTATTTGTTTTTTTTTTTTGTTTTTTCTCTCTCTCTCTCTCTGTCTCTGTCCTGCAAAGTTAGCAGCTCAGTGGAGGGTAAAACCTGACTTTTCTGCCCCTCTCTGTTCTGTCTGGGCTGCATGATTTGTTCTAAAAATTAAGGCATTTCATTTTTAATCCATAATAATTTTAGCTGGAAGTGCTTTTCACTGCAGGTCGGTAACATTAACTACTACCTCCACCCAGTGGCATTATATATATATGGCACTACCTTTTTATATATATATATATATATAAAATGAAGCTTTGCCTTAAGCAAAGAGGGGGAAGTATTTATCACACAATAGTGCTGCTATCTCCCACTCTGCATTGTCTGTCTCATCGCCGACCTTATTACAAGCCGTATTTGGCACGAAGAAGCCCCGTCTTATCGCCGCCTGAATGGTAATGCCACCAGGCGAGAATGGCCGCGCCGCTCTAGCAGCTGTTTTTTTTGACATCATGTAGCGTTTTTGTTCCCATTTCAGGTGTGTTGGTTTATTTTGCGTCCCTGAGAGTCGGGAGTCGGCACCTGTGCACGTTTCCCGACTTGCCGATGCGCTGCCCCGTTTCTTTGGGGGGCATCGGGGCAGGCGTGATGAATAAAAGGGGGGGGGGGGGAAGGAGTCAGAGCCTGAGCTCGGGGGGTGAGTGGAAAAAGAAGGAAAAAGAAACGGGAGTGGAATTGGGGGGTTCCTCTGATGCTCCCTCTCCAGATCCGAGGAGCGGCGCGCGGATCAAAGTGGCTTGTTTTATGTGGCTGCTGCGAGACTTTGAAGTCCTCCGAGTCACCTACAGCACTCACTTCATCAAGTTCACTAGTGTCTTAATAGCAGATCAATAAATTTCAAAGTCGCCGAGTTAATTTGATACCAGCGCTGATGTAATCACGCTGTGCCGGCGAGCTGCTCGGCTCTCTCTCTCGTCTGCTTCCTTCCTCCTCTCCTCCTTAACCCACGCTGGAGCCAGCTCAGCCGCTCAGCTCAAGATAATCCCCTTTCTAAACACATAAAAACAATTAATACAATTTAAACATTTGTTTAATTGATACATTTAATTATAGCATTCCTTTAGTGTCATTTTTATTGGGAAGTAATGCATTTGTGCCTATTTTTTTCCCACTGTTTATCAGTATAATTTTCATTTACGTTTACAAATTTTTTCACCGCTGAAGTGGCCTGATCTTACGTCTTACGTATTTTGTATAAATGTTACGCTCAAAATTAGAGCTTTTCCTTGGATAACATTTCGATTACCAACAAACTTGATATTTTAACGTTTTAGCAAAACGGAAAGATGGAAGAAAATAAAGCCGGCGGCTTTCGGGAATCGGAAGAGTCGGTGAGAACGGAGCACTTTCTGAAGAGCTTTTCATTTCACAGAAAAAAGATTAAGCAGCACCATCTGCATTCGATGCCGCGACACCAGCGGCTTGCTGCGGCCAGATCTGCGCCTTGAGAACAAAAGGCCAATTTAATATGTTCATCTAAGGGTTGCTAATGGTATTAGGGAGCCGGCAGGGTGGTCGGCAGGAGCCCGGCGCTCCGAGGTGAAGCCCGCAGCTTGACCCCATCGCATTCGGGCCGATTTATCGAGCCGCTGGCGTTCTGGTGCCCCACATCTGCCGTTTCATTGTGTCTGCGAGATCCTGTTGGTGCCTTTTTTCTTTTAAATTTAGGGTTTGTGTTCTTTAGAGTGCCGCAAACTGAAAACAAGATTGTAAATTAAACCGGAAGGCAAATTTTTCTTTTTCTTTATTTTCTTTTGGATGCTGTTGTTGTGATGGAAACCAGGAAACGGTGTGAAAAAAAAACACAAGAAAAACGGTCTGGGATTTTTTTTTTTTTTTTTGAGGAGGGGGGGTAAAAAGAGGGTTTATTCAGAGTAGCTGAGAAGTTGAAGAAGAAAAAAAGAAATCTAAAGCATTAGATAGTTTTAAGCCTTTACTGTATGCCATACTAACTGTGCACTGAGAGGGATGCAGGTTGGTTTGCTTTTCGGATCTTCTTTTTTTTTTTTTATCACGTTTCTTCCGGGAGGAAAAAATTGACAGACGGCATTATTTAGAAACAATCTTAAATCCTGCTTTGTGACATGTTTGAGGAGGCTTTGTGGAATCGTGCAGACGGCCGTGTTTGACAGAGACGAGCCTCCTGGATGGAGCTGGAGCGCTGCTGCTGCTGCTGCGGCGGAGGCGGCAGCGGCGGATGGTGCTGATGCAGGCTTGCCTGTGTGTGGTCCTCAGCGGTCGGCGCTTCGCTGGGCTCTGCTGAGAGAGAGTGCCGGGGGTCCCGAGATTTTAATGAATGTTTCATGTTAACTCCGGCGCTAGCGATGTTCGAGGCGCAGCTCTTCGCTCGTACGTCTTATTCTTTTATTCATCTCCGTGCTCTGACAAAGGTGGGGGGAAAGAAAGCAGACCCAGATAAGGGGGTCTGCTGCTTTTCCTTAAAAGAGGATAAAAATTGTGATTTTCTTTTCTTTTTTTTTTTTTTTGATTGAAATTCACTTGAAAATTTGCAGTTATTTCAAATATCTCCTTAAAAATTGGCTATAATGCAGCCCAGAGAAAAAAAATGCTATATTATTTTCTTTTTTTTAATATCTTGACGCTCCTGCTGTTCATGCACCATGAAATCTCGCGTCATTAAAAGTGTATTAATCTTGTCTCATCTCATGGGAGGTACCTTAAGATGATGTTGTGTCTTTTTCTTTAAATTGTTGGAGGAGAAAAAAAAAAAAAAAAAAAAAAAAAAGAGAGAAGAAGGGAGAAAAAAAAATCTTGCAGATTTGGTCCCTGTCAGTCAGAAATAATTGTGTGCTTAATCTTGTCCCTGATGGATGACTTGGAGTTCAGCAATGGGCCAGCTCCAATGACAAATACAATATTAATATTCATTAACTGCTTTGACAATGCTAATTTTGATGCAGTAGTAAAGGGCCTTTCCGAAGTTGGCGGCCAAAGCATCAGAGCTGAGCAAGGTGGCAAGATAATTTGCGCTGCTTTGCTGAGCCGAAGGCTTTTAAAGTCTTAAGCAGGGGGGAAAAAAGGCTAGGTACCACAAACAAAATAAAAGAGAAAGGGAAAAAGTTCAGACGCATTGGAAACCAGGACTGTGGAAGTAATACGATCAAGAGGCTGCTGCAAAATATCTGACACCGCTAATGCTGCATCTTTGAGCGGGTTCTTTTTTTTTTTTTTTCTAATTTCTATTTTTCCTTTTTAACGAAAAACGAGGCAACTTTAAAAAAAAAAAAAAAAAAAAGAAAAACAGGAGAGAACAACATGGTAAGTCGGCGCAATCTAAATCTTTTTTCTTTTCTTTTTGTTTCATCTTTTTGATCTTTTCAATTATCGCCATTTGAAGATCAATAGTAATTTTTTTCTTGCTGTGGTTAAAAGGCTCACAGCGGTGGTATAGTGGATGGTCGGATCGCGGCTTTAAGAGTGGGCTTCCTCTCTTCAAGCCATCATTTGGACCGGCTTGAATTTTCTTATGCCAGCTCTTCCTTAAACCCAGGCTTCGGCTTTATCTGCTTATTTGTGCTTCTCGGTGTTGTTTTAGCTGCCGTCGGTGCCCTTACCTCCGGCGGGTTTCATTCTTAGAGTCAGTGCAGGAGATCCGGAGGTGCAGGAGCTGCTGTTCCATGATCTTGTAGAGATAAACCTTTTTGCATTTTTGTGTTTTTTTTTTTTCTTTATTATTATTATTAAAATTTGTTGCTACCGACGGAAGCGATTATTGTGTTCGGCTTTGCTTCAACTTTGCCCCGGATCGGGATGCTTTCTCATCACCGCGACACCTTTTTTGTTTGCTGTCTGCTGTTTGTGTTTTTTTTTTTTTACTTATTTAGCATTTAATCCAGTGTGACCGGCAGTCAATGGAGCCTGGCTAGTGTTTCTTCTTCTTTTTTTTTTCTTCTTTTTTTTTTAGGGTGGGTGGGGGGGGGGATTAATGACATGACGAGAGACACCCCGCTGCTTGAGTTTAGCCAAGTTAGGGCAACTCCTATAGACCCGGCACTCCAGCACCTTTATGTCTGCCGAGCCGCTGAGAGAAAAAGCCCTTCTTTTCTCGCTGCCTCTTTTTGCTGTTCTTTCAACTTTATCAAAGAAAGAGAGATGGACACAAAAGAGCTTATTAGAGAGGGGGGATATGAAGATGGGCGAGGGGGTAAGAGGGGAGTCCCGGGCCAGACGTGGAGGAGAGCGCTGGTTTGAATGCATCGGGAGGCTGAGAGTGAACAGCCGGCACCGGGGGCCCGGTCCCACCTCGCCCTGCTCTGGGGAAAGTTGAGGGGCTCTCCTGCACACCTGGGCTGTCCTTCGCCGGTCGTCCGATCGCCGTCTTATCGGCTTAATCCATCGGGGCTTTAGCGAAGGGGGCTGCCGTAGATGAGGTGCTGCCCCCCAGTGGATTAGTGGCTGACATGGTGGTGGGAGTCTGCTTGGAGTCTGTGCACTACCACGAGTGCCAGCATGCTTGTTTTAACCAGGAACCGAGCAGCATCCCAAATACAGCTCTTTTAAATGGTAAGGCTTTTTAACATTTAATCGTTGTGCTTCTTCGCTTTCTGCCGCTTGCCTGACTTTAAATATGATGTCCCGATTGAGTTTTACTCTCAAACATTTTTTTTTTTTTTTTTTTTACTGCCGTTTGTTTGGCAATTTGTAACACTTATGCTGCTAAGTGACAGATTGACAATTTGGATAATGAAAGGCACTGTTTGATTGCTTTGTGCTGACAGCCTGACAGCGTAGTATTGCAGGACATCAAGCTAGATCTCATTCATTTATTGCACTGGGGCTGGGAGAAAAATCACAATTATATACAATCTAATTGTTAATTTTATTGCTTACGCTGAAGGAAATTATTTTGACATTTAAATTTACTTAAATTTCTACTACTCTGTTGACCTCTGTAGTTCTTTTGATATTAACAAATCAGACTCCAACTTTAATGTGCATTTTTTTTTAACCAGGTTTTCTTTTATAATTTATGTTTAAACACTTTAAGAATTATTCTTTTTAAAATATTAAATCTGTCATTTTTTTAAATAATAATTTTAGTAAATGCATAAGAAAATACTTTGATGTTTGGTGTTAATTGTTGCATCGCCGCTGTTTTCTCATTCTTTCCTTATAAATCAAAGAACGGATTCTTATCGTAGTTTGATCTGTTTCCTTGTTTTTGTCAACTTTTTTTTTTTCTTTTCTTTTATTCTTGCGGGTCTCGTGCAAATTTCCAAGACCGCGGCGAGGAAAGGAGTGCGTTTCTCTTCCTTTTTTTTTTCTTTTTTTTTTTCTCACCCCCCCTGTACTTTTTCTTTCTTTAAATGTCCGCGGTTCTCTTGCGGCGCGGCGTTGACGCCATTGTGGCCGAGTGATTGGGAGCTGTCCATCACGCGCCGGCGAGCTGGCAGTTTACTTTAGAGCGCGCACGTGGGACAAAAGGAGATGGCAGGAGCATGGCAGGGCGGCTGAATGGAGGGAGGGCAGGCAATTAGCCGCCGCCTTGTCGGAGCTCTTTTACTTGTCAAGCCGAAGCCCCGGCGCCATTGTCCGAGTTGTGTAAAGAACATTCTCGGGGCTTTTGTTTTGGCTTTTTGAGGGCCTCAGGACTGCTTGCTGCAGGCCAAGAGAAGCGCAGGGTGCTAACAGAAACGGAGAGGCTGCAGGAAGACAGGAAAATAAAAAAGGAAGAAATGGAAATAAGTTTTTAGCTGCAAACTATTACACACACGTTAAAATGTCTTTAACCGTTTAGTCTTTTTCAGCGTAATTTTTAATTAGTCCATTCAATTATTTTAAAAATATATTAAAAAGTTACTTTGCTTGAGGGGTGGGGGGGGGGGGTTACTTATTCGATAAATATTTTATTTGTTACGGTCGTTAGTTAGATTTCAGCTCTTAGAGGTTATTGAAGAATGACAAGTGGAGTTAATTGGATAATGCAAAAATTGCAATGTCGTTTGCATTCAGGGCAGTTGTTGTTAATATTAAAAGTTTTGACATTTATTTGTTAAAAAAGAATACATTATAATCAGGATTTTGTTTATTTTTGGTTATTATGCACAATTTAAATGAAGTATTTAATGCGGCAACAATTTTTTTTTAAATGGTAAAATTTATGAATGAAAAGTAATATTTTAAATTTAATTAATACAATTTTTTTAATGTAGAAAAAAAACCCCGAAATCATCCTGAATGATTTATTTCTACTCAGGGTAATAACGTTTTTTTGAAGGTGAAACAGTTGCGGAGGAAAGAGAAGGAGGAAGAGGAGGACCACGAGGAGGGGCTCGAGGCCTTGTTCAAATGAACCTTGAATGGAGTTTAGCGGGGGTGGGGGGGGGGGGGGGGGTCTATGTGTTAACAGAACAATTGTTCTCGACTCTGAGCTATTGTTTGTAAAACAGGGAGAGCACAGAAGGAGAAAAAATGTAAAACGAATGCAATGAAAAGTGCCACGTCGGTGTCAGAGTGAAGACTTTCTTCGCTCCGTTTCACACCTTCCCTCCTGAAAAGTGGGCATGAAGTCGGGACTGTCAGCATCACACAGACCAAGTGACTGCTAGCCACACTTTGCTGAGCCTGCCCTCCCTTTGTGGATGTTGTTGTGTCTTGTTCCCTTTTTTTTTTTTTTTTTCTTTCCTCTCTCCTGCTCTCTCCTCTTTGTTTCGATCTGCTGCTTTCACTCGCTTTACCTCGTAGCCAAAGCTTTTTTTCAAGCCGCCAGTCCGTCTCTGGGCATCCTGGAGGCGCCGCGGAGCCCACACACTAACTCACGCAGACACGGCCCTGAGACGCGCAGACACACACCTGCCGTACGGCGGGGATTAGTGTTCGCTTTTTCAGTGTTTTACGAGTGCGTTTTTTTTTCTTCTTCTTCTTCTACACTAGAGTGGTTCCTCATTCTGGCTCTAATTTCTGTCTTTTGTTTTTTAATTGCTGCCAACATCAAATCTTTCCCCAAGAAAAGAAGAAGATAGTGTTGACTTTTCTGGTTGGCTTTGAAACTTTGTGCTGACTGTGTGTTTACGGGGAAACCGAGGCCTCGAAGGCTGAGATGCACACACTCCGGACTCCAAATTTGGGGCGTTTAATGGTCACTTGCCTGCAAAACCAAAGATAGGCGGGGATTTTAAACACACGTGCACAAACAGAAGAAGAAGAAGAAAGCGTCTAAGAGCAGCAAAAGGGCTTCTCCCCAGCGTAGGAGGAGGAAGGGGGAGTAAAGAGGGGGCTGGGACAGAGGGGGTCATGTACCCGCGGGATGGAGTCGGGCCGGAGGAGGCGGGAGCCAAGGCAGGAGTGTTAGGCCCCGGGCTTTCGCTCCTGCAGCAGGTGGGATGCTGGCACCTCAATCTGAGCAGCTGGGTGAGTAACGCAGCTCTGCTCCCCTGCTTCCTCGCCGTCTCTGCTTTCTCTCAAGGCTCTGAGCAGCGTTTGGCGAACTTCATGCTGCCTGTGTGCAAAGGGGGTCTGGGTCAAAGGAGCGTCTGTGCATAAATGACTATGTGCTCATACACCTCCCTCCGTTTTCACTGGAAAACAGAGGCATCTTATTTCTGCCGTAGCACCGCCGCTCAGCGAAATATTTAGAATAGGCCCATCTTTAATCTGACGTGCTTTTGTTTAGTGGGGAGGTCTCATTGAATATGGCAGAACCCAAAGGAGTACAGTTGTGTTGGCCACTCTTCAAAATGGGAAAGCCTGGAGAACATGTAGTAAAGCAGGAAATGTGTTGCTTTAACGTACTTTTCTTTTTTCTACAAGCATTTTTAACAATTTTAAAAGCCTAAAACACCTGGAATTGTGACAACAAGCCAGGACAAGGACCATGAAAGATTCAGTCCAATTCAGTTTACTGTACTTTACTGCTATTAGTCATACAGTTTAATCCAAATCCTTTGCTATACCTGATAAAGATGTGCGACAGAATTCAGTTTTTATTGCTTGACCATAAAGTCACACTTAAACCCAGCCTGTTGTTTGAGTACATGTAATCAGTGTATTGGGTCATTGGGGCAGAACCTGCATTTATTGGTGCAATAATGTTTCACATACACTGGGATATAAATATGACTTGGGCCCATTTTCCCATCAGCCACACCTGAGAATGGGAAACACAAGAAAGCATGACACAGTAAATGTCCACAGGAAATAGGCTCCTCACCTAAATTTGAACTGTAAAAAGTAGAAACATTGGCCTAGGAGCCAGATTTATGCACTAAGCTGCATGTAGCTTAGTGGGGTTGGAGCACTGCCCCGCCCCCACCTGTTGCTGTGCACTGCCGCTCAGCTGGCTGTAAAGAAGGCTATCACACTTTTGCCTTGTTTATAAAGAAAGACAAATTTGGCTTTCTGAAATACTTCAAAGACTTTTGCTTATGTCCGTGTATCAACTTTATAATAAATGGTTCTTATAGATAACAATATCATATCCGTAATATTCAATAAATTTTAATATAAAGATAAATTGATTTATGGTTTTAAATAAAACCAATTAAATTATGTTTAATTAAAAAACATTTTTTGCACACGTGTGAAACTACCCCATGCTTCCCCCCCCCCTATTATTTGATATGATTAGAGGAAAAAAGGGCCCTTAACATTTCTTCGCTCACTTTGATGAAAAGTTTGTAAACGCAAACCTTTTATTTTAATTTCATTTTTTTTTTTCAAAATCAAATATGATAAACAACACATTTGGAGTAAATAAAAAGGTCAAATGCTGAGACGAGATCCCCTCATAAGGAAATCTTATTTACTCAACAAAAAAAAAAAAACGTTTTTTGATCTAGCTCATGCCTTAACCATGAAATGTAAAGTAAGATTTCAATTTCCTCGCAGATTAGCATATCCCTTTGTTAACGTCGCCTACCAATTCAGATTCCTAATTGCTCGGCTTTCAGATGAAATTCTGAGGGGCTGATTGCATTTCAAAAGGCAGAATTCAGTCTGGCTCTTAACACCGTGATGCAACATCACCTCTTAGAGAAGCCCCCTTCAACTCAGGTATGGGGAGTTCAAGAGCCTGTTTACCCTGAAAGGGATGCGGGGGGGGGGACTGGTTTAACACACGTGCTTGTCTAAGAGGCGATTTGTCTGCACAGAATACAACGGTTCTGCCAAATAGCACTCCATATTTAAGCTATTTGATTTTATTTATCCCTGACATATCTGAGCTTGTCCTTTCTGCGATTCTATTTGATGTGCCGACTATCAAAGATGGGAAGCGCAAATAAATGGTGACGAACGACTTGAAGTGCTGGCAGAGAGAGAGAGAGAGAGAGAGAGAGAGAGAGAGAGAGCAAGCAGGAGGAAGGGGAGCAAAGGCTCTGGCCCATATAATATTTTTGTTCGGCGCTCTGATCAAGCAGTCAGCGTGTCACTGCAGCAAAGTGAATAGATTAACTTTTAAATATAACTCTGGTCTCGAGAGCTTCTTGCCCTCTGAGATGCTTCTTCTCTGCAAGAGAACTGATCAACTTCTTCCTATTTTCTGCGTTTTAAAGAACCCCACATTCTTCATAATGAGGTTTTTTGTTTGTTTGTTTGTTTTTTAAGCCCTGCAAAAGACACCTAAATCTGAAATAAGTTAGGGTTTTGGTTTGGCCATGTGGGGAAGTCCATACCACAGCTGAGCCTTTTCGTTTTGCCAAAGGCTTTTTTATGTTTTACTGCTATCACTGTTTCACTTTACGCAGCATTCCTCGCAGTCCAAAAAGTTTGGGAAAGTCTGGAATTTCACACATGTGTTTTCCAGGTCTCGATAATTGGGGGGGAATATTTCTGTTTCCATCTTTTTTTTTTCCTTTCCTGTTATTTTAAAGTTACTTTAACCCACCAATCCATTCACTCATGTATCCTTTCTTCCTTGCTTTCTTGCTTCCTTCACTACTTCTTTCCTTCCTTACTTTTTTCTACTCTTCCTTTATAAATTCCTTCATTCTATTCCTTGCTTCTATCCTTCCTTTCTTGCTTCCTTCCTTCTTTCTATTCTTCCTTTCTTATATTATTCCATCTTTATATTCTTCCTTCCTTGCTGTCTTGCTTCCTTCCTTCACTTCTTACTTCCTTCCGTACTTTCTTCTATTCTTCCTTTCTTCCTTTATAAATTCCTTCCTTCAATTCCTCTCATCTTTTTTTCCTTCCATGTTTCCTTCCTCAATTTTTTGCTTCCTTCCTTGCTTCCTTCCTTCCCTCCTTCCAGTCAGTCTCAGGAACCTTTTAATTTATTCTAGAGATGCACTAATCAGGCTTGCCCTTATGGTTTTCTTTGACGAATGAAGAAAAATGTGCTTCAGAGACATAGATGAGGTGTTAGGTTTGATTCCAGAAAATGTATGAAAATGCATATATGTCCATAATCCTACTAAGTGAGAAAAAGTGTGCATCAAAGTCCATGCTGGTCATTATGTCTATAAGCCAAAAATCACATTAATTCTTACTTTTTTATGTATTGAATAAACACAGAATAAAAATCATATAATTGCAGCTTTTGACCCGCTGATTGCAGATAGGATTGAGTCAAGGGAAGACTGGCTGATTAACAGGAGCATCTCAGTTTATAATAAAATAAAATGTGCTCAAATTGGAGAGAGAAGTCTGGAAATTTGACCGTGGAAAGTCTGTAATTTTGATGAGTAAGTCCGAGGAACCCTGCTTACTCCGTCGCCTCACAGCTGAGGATGAATTTCACCAAATTCTGAAGCACTTGTTTGTTTGTGTTTGTTGTCATGATATGGGGGTCTGATTTGGAGATGAAGATCTGTTTCCTTGGAGGAGGCACTCTAAACCTCCCAGAGGATAACAGCAATGTGTGCAAAAAGGATCTGACAATGAGTGAAGCCAGATGATGGCTAAGACTTTCTTTTACTTTTACTTGAATCAAATGCAAGCCTGGCAGAGATGCACTAAATTAAGCTCTTTCCTCAGCTCTTCAGTATTGCTTTTGTTTGTCTGTGTGTGTTGTTTTTTTTTACTGTATTGTGTCACTTGGATCTGGGAGAGAAAGCACTGGCAGCTTTTTTTTTTTTTTTTTCTCTGCTTGCTTGCTTTAGGAATTCAGAGGATCTCTAATCCATCACATCGCTGTCATCCCCACATCTCTGTCCGCTCTTCCCTTTCCCTGCCCTGGCCTCACTACAGCTCATTAGCGCCCCGCAAGCTGTTGTGACAACTCATCATATCATGACATAAAGCAGAAAGACAGGGGCTCCAGACCCCCACGGGGGCCTGCAAGGTCACCACCTTCACATTTAGGGCTCAAATTGGCCCTGCGAGGTGCCACCAGCCGGAAATGCAAGGCCAACAGCTTTTTCCTGTCCGGCCTCCACCTCTGGCGCTCCCTCTCTTTGTCTTTCTCCGTCCTGCTGTCACTTTTTCTCCTCTATCTGCCTTCTTCTGTACCCCCACTATCACACCCCACAGTGGGAGGACTTGAAGCAGCTCATTTATTCGTCCACTTTCAAAAGGCTTTTCTCTCTGCGTGTACAGGAAACTTTTCCTATGTTAACAAATTCAGTTTGCTGAATCGAGGCGGCTTTTAATGTGTGCAGATGAGTTTTTTTTGTCGTAAATTCGGCCGAGGTCTAGTTATAGATTGACTTAACGTGTTCAGTGGTCTTCACATATGTTCCCTTTAAAATTTTCTTAAGAGACTTTTGAATTTTGCACCTTTTCTGGGGCTGCAATATGTGGTCTGTGTTTGTCATAAGAAGAGAGGTGCAAGCCAGCAGGGGTGGCAGGGGCAGAAACAGTTTTTCTTTTCTTTTCCTCCTGGCTTTTGTGGAGAAAAAAGAGGAGAGTCCAGCCTCCCACGTTGCCTGCTTTTGTGTCTCTCGGGATGAGTTTGTATATTGTCCTGTTGCTGCCATGCAAGGCAGGTGCTGGAGTAGCTGCTTCCCACGGGCGACCACCGGTTGTTAGACCAGAGACGTAACGATAAATCCAGCTCACCATTTTAGCAATATGTTAAAGAAAACCAAGAAAAGGGAAATTTTACAAACAAGGGTTGGACAAATCACAAACTGTGTTTTAAAGAATCTCTGTACAGCGTAGAATCTTCCAGTTTATTTTTTATCAGTCCACGTTTTGCTATTTTTTTTTATACGTGTCCAAATCTGTGTGAATTTCAATAATAATAAAAAAAAAAAACATTGAAAATATTCCCTATTCATGTTTTCACCAATAGAAAAAAGGTTTCATAAATCTCCAACTGTGTTTGAAATAGAACTGCACACTATTTCAAGCTGCAATCATCACGCATGAGCAAAGTCACTTGAATGCAATATCTGGTAGGCTATAATTTTTCACGTGTTATGCATTCAGACTCTGAATGCCAACGATGTCCTGCCCCTGATGCCCATACCTGGGTTCACAGAGGTGGGGACATTGTCTAGATGGAAAAAGTGTGTAACTTTGTGCTTACTTAAAGTGATAATGTCATGGTAATATCAAACAATATTATCACCAATAAAAAAATTTTCCTAATATTGTGCATCCCTGGTTTCAAATAACTCCTACTTAGTGTTGAGCTATCCAGTTCAGGTTTTGCAAGTCTAAAAATATTCCATTTTAAATCAGTGATAAAACAAATTGCTAAATGTCTACATTAACCTAAACTTTAAAATGGCCCTTTGGTTTAGCATCAGTAGAAAGCAACGAAGCATTTGTCAACTTTAACGACCCTGGTGGCTAACAGTTAGCAGGTTGGTTTGTTCTCATAGTGTTTAATGAAACAAAAATGTTTTTAATTTTGTGCCAGATGATCAAATGCCAATTAGACTCGTTACAAACCTAAATGATTTAGTTTAGAGTCAAAAGTAAGCTACAACGCAGGTGCCAGACTTGACATAGTTGGTAGCTAGCGGTTAGCCATTTACGTTATTCTTACAACATTTATCAATCTGTTTTTTAGATTTTAGAATTGGAGATGTATTGCAGTCCCGACTCAATAAGAAAAAGTGTGAAAGTGTGTAAAAAAAACACAGGCAGGTGATGTCCCTGGCTTTCATTTGAGAAATTTGGTCTCCTTATTCTATAGCAAGCTATGAAACATATGCTAACGTTAGCATCATTAGCAGCTGCTTGTTAGCTAGTAGTGGTGTTCTCACATTGCTAGCAAACCATCTGTATCTTGTCTTCAACTTTAACTTTTCCACCCATCAAGTACCAAATACAATGACAGATAAATTATTTAAAAGGGCTGCATCTTCAAAACATTTGAAGGAGTTTTGAAAGGCAGCTTAATTGGAAGTGTTTATGGCGTCAGGATTATGACACAATAAGTCTTCATTAGCTGATTTCAGCAGAGGGAACCTCAAGAACTAGTTCAAGTCATTCTTTATAATAGGAGTCTCAAATATAGCTACAACAGGGTGTCAGGGTCTAAGCACTCAGCTTTATATTAAGGGTTTATAATAGCAGCTTATACTTTCATTACATGAACAAATATTACAAGTTGGTAGCAACAGGATCGCTCTTTGTGAGGCAGACTTCAATTTGACAAGGAATATTTTAGCAGTTTTAATATTGTGAGATTTCATGTCAGCTCTGATGCAATGATTGATTTATTTTAAAAGGCTTTTACAAGATTAATTTGCACACTTCCTAAAAAAAGATAATATCCAATTTACCAAATTACCTCTATGCTGAAATTCTGCCTTGAGTTCCAGCTACTGACTATAGATTGAAGTAACTAGATGCGTCGGTGCAATAAATTTCTTTTTGCATCATACTATAAAGAAATCTGGGAGGGGAAAAAGTTCAACCTAGCTCTGAAAGTGACTGTGATGTAAATAGTCCAGCTTCCCTTTCAGTCCCACCACACACCCTCTAGACTTGCTCTCGCTGGATGGGTCATTTTGAACCCTCGGCTCAATGGCTGTTGTCCCTGGACAAAAGAACTTGTATAAATGGCTACTAAAGCTTTTTAAAGCAGAGCGATAAGGAACTCGCAACATTCTTTCACATCATTACTCGAGGGGGGGGGGAGCGGAGAGGAGGTTAGGAGGTGAGGGATTGCGGGGAGGAGGCGCAGGAAAGACCCTCTTCTTACATTGACCTGCTGACTTTTGAGCCGCGTCTTTATTGTTTTTCCTCAAATTTTATTCCTATTCAGTCCTTCTTGTTGCGAATGTACGGCTCAGATTTGGGTTCCAAATGAGAGGCTTGGTTTCTTTTTAAGGAATCTCATTCCACCTATGCCCCCCCCTCAACACCCACACACACCCCTGACACACACAAACACATCCCTCCCATCCTCCCTCCGCTCCCCTCCTTTCCCTAGCCTTTTCAGCTCTAGGCTGTGAATGAGTCCCAGGAGTCCCTCTGCCTCCCTGGAGTTCTGCTGGGGTTCATTAATCTTTCATTGGGACCACGGCAATAGGGAACAGCAACCACCACCACCACCCCCTCAGCGCCACCACCCTCCCAGCTCTCTTCCCAGCTTCCCCCAATGTTGCCACTGTGGAAGAAAGCTCAGTATGGGCATACTTGTTCCAGTCCGACTTAACTACCAGGAAAAAAAAAAAAATAATAATAAAAAATCAGAAGCTTGGGCTCTGGATGCACTATTGCTGTATTAGGTTCTCTCATAGGTCTCGAATAGCTCCATCCTCAAACAGCCCGGGCGCATGATTAGTTTTGCAGCATTAAGCTCTGCACACATTTGTCTTGCCCTCGGCCCGCGAGCTTTTGCGTTTGTATTGTCGACGAGCGCGGGGGCAACCGTGCATCTTAAGCGCGCGGCCCCCCTGCCAGCAACTAGACCCATTAATGTTTTTCAAAGTCTCGTGGAAATGTGCCACAGTGGAGCGCTCTTTCTTTTCTTGCGCGGTTTAAAGTCACTAATGAGGGTGTGTGGCCTGCGAGAGAAGAGACCGAACACACAGACTCACACACACACACACACACACACATAAGCAGCTTGGTGTCTTACTCCTCTCGCCCCTCCTGAACGTATCATCCATGTTATGATAAGCCTGATTAGTGCTGCTTCTTTGGCTGCTGAGGGCAGGATAGGGATGTGTGGGTAAAGAGGCGAGAAGAGCCTAATCTTCCAGCGCAGTTCTAATCTGGTTATCTCGTGTTCAGGGGACTGTGCATGTCGGTCCCTGTCCTGACAGAGAGGGCCCGGGCCGCTGTTAACACCAGACCCCTAAAGCTCCACTGTAATCTATGGGTAATTGAAAAAAAAGGGGGTCTGCTTCACTTAGGAGCACAAAGAGAAGATTACATAGCTAAAACTAATTTGGCAAAAAAAAAAAATGCAGAAATGGATTTTCAGCCCCACCTCTCTGCTGCTAACCATACTCTCCATGACTAGGGCCCTGAGGGACTAAATGAGAGGAGGAGGAGGGGGGGGGGGGCATATTGGAGCAGAACTGGAGCTGCTAATAGCTGCAGATTTACTCCCGCTGCCTTGATTTTGTGGTTTACAGATGATCGATTACTTTACTGCAACAGTGGTTTACCAGCGTTTCATCAAACATCAAGCCCAAATAGGAACTGGCATGCCCACAAACCTCTTAGATTGTGTTACTGAATTCCGGGGTTGACGCCGCAGAAGTGTTTTTAATTACAGGCCGTGCTATTTTTGCTGTGGTTTGGCGGTTTTGGCACCTTGAGAGCAGCCAGAATTTGATTGGGATTTTTGTTTTTGCTCGAGAGCTTTTCAGACCGAGCTGTAACTCTTAACAGGCGCCTTCAGTCTTAAACCTAAATATTGACACCATTCTGTCTCCTTTTTTTTTTTCTCTCTCTCTCTCCCTTTCTCCTCCTGCCCGTCCTTCCTTCTGTCAGTCTAATAAGGTTCCAGTGGTACAGCACCCGCACCATGTGCACCCTCTCACGCCTCTGATCACCTACAGCAATGAGCACTTCACACCAGGGAACCCCCCACCTCACCTACAGACAGACGTGGATCCCAAAACAGGTAAGGCGCCAAAAAAGTTATTAATGTCTGCGGAAAAGAAGAATCCGAAGCAAAAAGTATCAAACATCAATGTGTTTACTGGGATTTGGGATCTGAAGTGGGAAGAAATGGATGTGTGGCTTCCAAAAGTGTTTTTCTAATTAAGATCTGAGACGTTTTCCCATTTAATCTGATACTCGTGAATAAAATTCACTTCAACCCAGTTGCCTTTGAAAGTCAAGGAATGGTGGGTGATTAACTTTCAGTAAATCAGCTGATCTGTGACGGCTTCAGATAGAGTTGGCGTAATTAAGAGTAGCAGCCAAGAGGCCTATGGTAACTCTGGAGGAGAGGCAAGGATCCATAGCTCAGGTGGGAGAGTCTTGTAACAGGAAACACTGAATGTAACATGCAGAGCGCTCTGTGGCGCTGCACGTCACCCTGAACACAAAATAAAACATGCTGACAGGTGTTTTTCAGCACAATGACGAGGGGATTGCTCTTCTCTTTGAGGTTAAAAAGACTCGAGACTGGAGCATAGGTTTAGCATTGAAATGGCCTAGTCAAAGTACACACCTGTGTCCAATTAAGAATCAGTGGCAATTAAAAATGAAAGGTTGGCTATTTTTTAACTTGGCAACCTCTGATTGGATGAACTTGGATTTTATATATTAGTATAAGAATAAAATGGGCTTCATATTTATTTATTCATGTTTATTTGAAGAAAACAAAAACGCATATATATAGCAATTTTCCTTACGCTTCAGTTATGCATTACTTGTGTATTCACATTTGTCACTTCATGTGATAAACCAACAAAGTTCAATACTTTAGCAACAATCTGGTGCTGCTTTTGTTCTGATATCTGCTCAAAACTCAGCGAAAGTTCAGCACAAGGTGTTTGAAAAGTGTCTTGAGGAGAGAGTAAAAGCATCAGATCTTAGAGTTGCAGAAAAAAACATTTGGAAGGCTCAAATTAAACACAAGCCCTTTTTTTTAATCTCCAACATGATGATTTCATAATCATGACCAGTCTGCAGGACTTTAAACTTGGGAAGAGTTTAGTTGAAGTTGATCTTTGTTCAGCTTCATGTGTTTCTGAGTCAGCTGGAGCGCTTGGTGGCTCGTAAAACATCCCGTGAATCAGGAAATTCGACAAGCACCCTCGAACTCGCGTGACCGCAAATCCGATTGCTCGACACGAGGCGGCCTCAGCACTTTAAGCTCAGATAAAACGGGGGGGACCTGCGATCTCAGAGATTCCTGGAAGTCAAAGCGCTTCATGAAGCTTTTTAATCCAGCTTTCACTGATCTAATTGGAGCCTGTTGGAAACTCCTTTTAGCCCGTTGATTCTGCAGATCAGGCGCCAAATACGACATTTTGCTTTGCGCCGCCGTAGCTTGTTCTACGAACATTCAGAGCACTTTTTTTTTAAGGTAATTTCATTCATTTCCGCGAAGCATCTTGACCCAGCACTTAATTCTGTTAACTGTCATTCAGCCCATTCTTCTTGGTTAATGTGCTTTTCAGCGCAGTGAGTAATTCGGTGCTTTTTTCTGTGGTCTCTGGCGGATTGGGCCCATGTTTTAGGTAATAATGTTCCCTTATTATGATTGCCCCTTACAAAGGAGAAATAATGTGCCAGCTGCTGTTTAATGTAGTGCTTAATGGGGCAGCTTAATAGGGCGCAGTGTTTAATTAATTAATGAGTTATATTGGGTCTTGAGCACTGCACAGCGATGGGATAATGCTCCCTGGGCTTTTCCTTTTAATAGCACTTGCCTTTGCAAAAACACGGTATTCCTGGAGAAGCTTAGATTTCCGACCACATGTAAACTCATCACGTCGCGCATCAGTAACAAAAGCAGAAATCTTGAACAGAAACCTGCTCCTAATGCGCAGCAGCGTTGTCGGTGGTGTCCGCAACACCTGAGGCAACTCCAGCTGCGTGGAAATAACACACCTCAGCCGCATACATTTCACCGTTTCTGGTTTGCGCGTTTGCAAAAACTCCACTATTCCTCGTTTGAAGTTTCTCCTGAGAGAGGAAAAGAGAGACGGTTATTTTTACACTAAGCTGTGCTCAGGACCTTTTTTTTTTTTATTATTAGTATTGTTTTGTTCGTTCAGGGCGGCTCGTCGATGGAGTTTCTTCCTCTGTCAGCTGCAAAAGAAAAACAAAAAAAGTGGAAGGAAGCTGAGATTGCTTTGGCGGGCCCTCCCTACAAAAATAAAATTTGGACGTTGGGGGGGGGATTAGCTGTTTGGGGGGGGCACGTTTGGGAAACGTTTGCCAGAACTGGGATGGTAGAGACGGAGACATGGCTAACGCACGGCAAAAATGGATCTAAAAATATGTAAAATGTTCTTAAAGTTAGTGTATTTGTCTTTGATTTGAGCAGGTAAATAAGATTATCTGCCAATGGAATGAGTATTTTAACCCCTAAAATAACATAATTAGACATCCTGCACTTGAAATAAGATGATGGAGATGAGTTGTTCCAATTTTAGGTGCAAAAATCTTATTCCATTGGCAAATCATCTTATTTTCCTGCTCAAATCAAGGACAAATACACAAATTTTAAGAACATTTTATTTATTTTTTTGTTCAGTTTTTGCAGTGCGTTGGATCTAATTTCTACTGCTGCGTGCATCAGGTAACAATCCGCGGCGCGGGGGAAGGCAGGTGGCTTTACCGTTATTGGCAGCTCTCTGATCACGGAGACGGCTTTTTAATTCCGTCTCTCTTGTTTTGTTAACTTCTGAACCTCCGTCATTTTATGCCATTAATCTCCTGCTTTGCCAGACAAAACGTGACAAGAGGCGCGTCGGTGTTTTCTCCTCACTCCTCCACGCACCCTTGCCTCTTCCAACACATTGTGCCGCCTCCCTCAAAGGCCTTTGATCAGGAAGTGTGATATTAGTGCTGTGTACACGCGAGCAACAAGCCTCCCATCTGCAGCCCTGTGATGTGTTTTCCCCCCGTTCAGATGTGAAACTCAACAAAGACTGGATGTGAGCGCTGACAATGATTTGCTTCTGTCTCCTTGTCCTGTCCGTCCTCCTCCTCTCTCCTCCCTGTCATCACTGCTTCCTTCCGCAGGCATCCCGAGGCCTCCTCATCCTCCAGACATATCTCCTTATTACCCGTTGTCACCTGGCACCGTTGGCCAGATCCCCCATCCGCTAGGATGGTTAGTACCACAGTAAGCAACTCCCTTTTATTATTACTCTTTCTTCTATCTTCTTTTGTGAGTTTTGTGAAAGGTCTCGACATTCAGGTTGTCTCCCTGATGGTTGAGTGGGGAAAGTTTGATGGCACCTCCCTCATATTGAAAAATAACATACATTCGCCCAGCGTAAACTCACCCTGTGATATCTTACCTTTAATGTGGAGAATAAATCCTTAATGGAAAACATTTTTTCAGTTGTTTGTACCCATGCATGTAGGATAGGACAGACTGGAGCATGCCTTTTCTGCTCATATAAGGGGTTTCTGTGTTGTAGCATACAGACAGAAGGATCTTTAACCACTTTTGTTGTTGTTTTTTTAGCCCTGGGTCCTTTCTTTTACTCTGTTCTCCTCAGCCCGAACCACAGGTTTTCCATAGGATCTAGTATTGCCATTAGGTTTTGGATGATTTTCCAGGTTTTCAGTTTTCCTTCAGAGGACAACAGATTTCTTGGTATTTCAAGAATAATCCATGATTCCATGCAGGTGTTTGTAAGAAAAACGGGCCCAGAGTACCACAGATCCGCCGCCCTGCTTCACCAGCGGGCAGGAGGTTTTCTAATTTATTCATTTATGAGATCCATCTTAGTCTCATCTGACCAAACCAGAGTTTTAGTTAAAGATCAAGGAGAGTTTAGCTTACATTTGCGGTGGCAGGACCCAAAAGGCTTGTTTCTCATACCAACCAGTTGGTATGTGGATGACATCTAATGGTTATGGCGACTCCCAAGACGGCAATCTGCTGCAGCTCTCAAACAGCGAGCTTTGGAGATTGTTTTTCTTAACTCTCGCACCATTCTGCTCACAGTGTGTGGTGGCGTGATAAGCTGGGGTCCTCATCCAGTCGACTTTCTAGTTATCTTTCTCTCACTGTGGATTAGGGCTGTAATGGCACATGCCATCGTAGGGAAAAATGTAGGGTTACATTTATTCCTCTAGCCATGCAGAGCGTCAGTATGCGGAACTAAAGTACAGAATTCTACGTTCCTCCACACAACTTTGACTGTGACACCGAAACAAAAGCAAAGTATGAGGACTTCCTCCACTACAGTCTGCTATTTGGACATATTGGTGGACCAATACCAAGCTTGGCAGTGTTTTTTATCATTAAGTTTAGACCAGTGGCTTTTTTCTTCTAGTGACTTATAAAGATGAAATATCATGTTTTCTTGCCTTTCCCATTTTAAGAAGCAGTTATCCCAGGGAAACAAAAAGGCAAGTAATGTAGAGATAAGTATAAAGTATCGGTAACATTAATGTTCTAGGACATGTTAGGGTTTCTTACATGATGATTTTAACAACAACGTGGAGGTTTTGTCCACTGAATAAAATATACTCAAGTTAAAGATTGAAGTGTTTAAAACTCTTCTACTGCAATAGAGTTTCTATTAGTTTTGAGTCTATTTTCCCATTTTATTAGGGGAGGGGGGGGGGTCTGTATGTCCAGCTCATGAATTAACAGAAGTACTGTACACTTAAGAAGATTAAATCTCTCATGATTCTTACTGAAAGTGGTTCCCCTCTTTGAAACCCGGACTTTATTTTCCAACGCAGTCGCTCCCGGACCGCTTTCTTAGACTCTCACCAAGCTCAACTTTCCATCCTTCCGTCAAGCCCTGTTCTGCACGTCTGTGTTTTTTCCAATTAGAGCAATGAACTGTGATTGCCTGTGTTTTACCCACAATTCCTCATAGAGGCTCTCCCCTGGTAACTCTTGTCAACACTTGTTAATATGACAAAAGGCTACAAATTAAGCTCTGTTAATTTAATGTTTTCTCACCGCGATCTAAATACCGAGAGAAGCCCTGAGCGCAGTCGTAGCGCCCTTTGATTCACTGCACTTTATTTTGGTATAAATTTACATTCATTATTGTTTGTCTTTGGATGTGTAGACCTCAATTAGCGTGATGGCTCCATTAAAGGGACCCGCGCTTCGTCTTTAATTATCACAACAAAACACCTAGTTCCAGCTCGGGGAGGAACGGGGGCCCCACTCCGTCGACTCCGAGCGAAGGGTTATGAAATTTAATTAGCCGCCGCTATCAAGATTTGTGGCATTCAAATTGTTCAGAGTTTTCCCCCGCTTTGATCTGCGCTCTGCTATCCCCTCGATTTTTGTCCTGATCAAATGAGAATAAAGAGGCCCACATTGGGGCTTTGGCGTCTCCTCTTCCATCAACCTTATTCCTTTACCTTATCCTCTTTCTTCTTCTCCTCCCCCTCTTCCCAGGCAAGGTCAACCTGTTTATCCAATCACGACAGGGGGTTTCAGACACCCCTACCCCACTGCGCTTACTGTCAACGCATCCATGTCAAGGTGAGTTAAGCCCAAAGCGCGTGTGCACCTTCACAACCCCACACCTCCTTCTTCTCACTCATCCGTCTCTCTGTCCTATCTGCGCACTCTCTGCTCAAACGTCTCCCTCAAGGAGAAGCCCGCGCGCAACATAAAGCCATTCCTCCGGTGCACGGGGGGGGCTCCAGCTCGCGTGCTCAAATATTAATTATATTTATCGTTTTCTAATGAGGCCCCCGAAGAGCGTTTAACGGCGGGGGCACGTCCTTGCTGCGAGTTGGAGCAGCCAAACGCGTAAACAGCACTTTGAAGGTGACACAGCGACGCGAAGCTCTGGTCCGCCCTGTTAGGGTCTAGTTCAAGTGGCGCTGTGGACATTAGGGGCTCCCCCCCCCTGAGAGGAGGGGAAGGGTGTGCGCCTTCCTGTCTTCATCTTGAAAACATGTGTCGGAGTCTTGCTGGTGAGGAACGCGTGTCCTCTGTGTCGGGTTGGATTCCTAAGGTCCCTAAGCGTGCCGCTCGTCTGGACATGGGCTTGTTTTGCAGTCTACGGGCTCGAAGCCGAGCTTGAGTTTTAATTACAGCCCGATTGGGAAAGCAGCTCCTCCGGGCAGCTTGTTTAGTCCTCTTTGACAGTGATGGATCACGTATGCAAAAAGCCAGCGGCGGAGGAAGCAAGAGTCTCCTTCAGGCACGGGGCAGTAGCAACATATACCGAGGTTTTTTAGAAAGTTAGACTTTGAACGTCGCACAGATTACAAGCATAGCCGTTTCTGGTTTTAATGGAGTTGTCGTAGAAAGCGGCGCAGTGACAGGAGTTTTCTCCAGCAGCATGACAAGTAAGCGTCGTCACCTTCTCCCTCGGCTGCTGCACACTGCAGCTGGCTGAAACGGGCAACTAGGCTTTTCACTCACAAGGCAGACAAATTAACGCCTGTCTTGTCCAGGTATGATTTCATTTATAAATGGCTAATAAAGTAAAAAGAAATATGAACAGCTGTCCCTCCCCCTGAATGCCAATATACGATATTTGTATCGATAGTTTTCCCTTTTCATAAAGTAATCATCAAAAGTAATCTCTGAATCAAAGCTGTATCCCAAATGTCTCACAGGCACATTTTTAACAAACAGTTGATAAATATGAGAAACGGTTGGAAAAATAACCTAATTCGCTGTTTTTATTTTTAAAATCTCGATATATTGCCCAGCTATAAGGCAAATTAATGCAGTGCTGCCCCTCCCCCACCTGTTACTGCACAGTGCCGATCAGATTGGCTGAAAGAGGGATTCTATACTTTTCCCTCACTGACAAGGAGGACATATTAACGGCGCAGTATCCCTCCCCCACTTGTTGCTGCAGGCTGTTTCCTGCTTAAACAGGAAAGACTAACTAAAGCCCTGCCCACACCCGTATATATAACTGAACTGCACGTCAGCTGCCTGTAAGAGTTCGTTTAGGTTTACTTACATAGAGCCAATTCATAACTCATGGTACTTTATTTAAACAAACTGGAAATATGTCATCAAGACAATCCAGTTATACAATTACATGATTGCAATGCAGTCACTTTAGAAAGCCAGTTGGTCCAAAAGGTTTCTCTCTCTTTGCAGCAAGAAGGCAAATTAATGCATTTGCAGCTGTGCACTGCTGGTCAGCTGGCTAAAAGAATGCTGAAGAGTTTTTTTTTTTCTCACTTGCATGCATGAAACGTACTTTGTGCTGTTTTGGAAATCTCCGCACAGGTCGTCTTGGCATTGGAAGCCTTTATTGAGGTTACACAGTTACTCTAATCAAGTCATGTCATGCACTTATAAAACCACGGGGTAGTTTTTCCCCTCTCGTGCCAGCCGATGCCCGTTCATGGCGCTGCCTTTTGAACACCGTCTGACTTCTCCTCTCAATCGTCTGTCCCCCAACAAGTTTCAGGTGCAGTCAGCCAGTCAGATGGCTGGCCTGTCTGGATGTTGGCATCTGGCGGCAGCATCCCGGCCAACCTGGGTTTTAAGCGGCTGCTAATTTGCTCCCTTAATGACAGCCCCTACAATGCGATCATCTTATTTCCAGTGCGGCTAATTGAATATACTGGCTGGGGGTGTATGGTGGGGGGAAGGGGGCTGGCCATGGGGGAAGAGCTAATGCCCCTGTGATGAGGCCCCTAATTGAATTAGTATAACTGAATAGATGGAGAGCTCTGGGAGTTCTCTGGAGGAGGAGGGGAGGGGTTTAAAGCACATCGCCCCACCCTTTTAAAAAAAAAAAAAAAACAGAGGAGAGGCGTAAATCTGAAACAATCGCCCTAATTGTATCAAACCTCCTTTCTTGCGTAGCCTTCAGCTAGTTGGTTTTGTTCAAAGTGGAAAATCAGTCGGACTGTTTCGATAGCTCCATCGGTCTGCTGCGAGCTCCACTGACTGGAAAGCGGAGTAAAAAAAAAAAAAAAAAAAAAAAAAAAAAGGATCCAAGGCGCTGCACTTTTTTTTTGTCTGGAGTTGGGTTGAATTAGGATTCGGGGGAACGGTGCTGATAAGTCGTACCCACCACCCAGGTCCTGTAAGGAAAACCCAGCCTGGTATAAAAAGGAGTCAGCGATGTACAGAGGAGCAAATCTGAGAAATATTATAATAATGGGGTTGCAGCCAGAACGAGCCCCCCCCCCCTCGTTTTCTGTGTCTGTGTGCGTTGGATGTATATGGGACAGGTGGGTGGATGTGAAGGCGATACCCCTCCTCCCCCCTCGTGCTCAAGCCTGCCCCTTTGATATGTTCTCCTGTCATGCTGCTTCCTCTCCTTCCTGTAGAACGGCCACATCATTATACATTAAACAAGCGCAAAGGGGGGGCTACCGGCAATTAAGCGGCGCTGGCTGACGCTCGGGCTCACTGCGCCGGTGACCCATTCCCCTATTTACTCCACCCCGACAGCCCTTCTTACCTTTTCAGATTGAGACGTAGAAGCCCCAGGGTTGGCTAGAGAGGTGGGGATCTTCCATGTCTCTATATGTAGCTTAAATTGGTCCAAGCTGCCGCTCGCTACTGATGAGCGTAGATGATGATGATGATGATGATGATGATGCTGCCCGGGACGCTTCAAAGGGATGGCCGTCATGTTTAAACCATAACCTGGGCCGTGCCGTGGCAGAGGGACCAGGGGGATGAAGGGCGGAGGCAGCGAGGGGACAGGGAGGAGTAGGGAAGGAGAAGAAAGAAAATAGATCTCGGGAACAGGGGAAATTTTAACAAGTGCACAGAGAGCGCAGGAGGGAGGATAAAAAAGGAAAACGGAGCGAGCGGAGCAAACGCAGCCCCTAATGACGGGCGCTGTGCAGCCACCGCTGCCGAGCTCCCCATCAGCGGATGACACGGCACAAACACCAGTGTGTCAGGGATGAAGGGAGGAGAGGGGGAAAGGAGAAACGGAGGAAAAAAGAGTTTGATGGGAGGAGGAGGGGGGGAGGGGGGGTGTAGCGCTGGTACTCCCCTGAGATGGCCTCCAACAAAAACTAGTTGTTCCTGGCGAGTTTATCCTCATCATTATATTCTGGCTCGGAGCCATGCAGCCAGACACTGTCGGATAATGAGCTGCTTTAACAAAAAAATAAAAGAATTATTCCTTCTTTTTTTTTTTTTTTTTTTTACTCCTTCATCCTTCCCCTAAATTTGTTTGGTCACGTTGAGGCCTTTAAATATACACCAGCAGATATAGGTGTATAAATATATACATATATATCATCAGATAATTAGCCCAACGCACACTGTGTGGCTGGAGCTCGTAGTGTTTTCCTGGCTGTTTAAATCATTTCTTAAATGAGGGTTTCTGGCCTCGATGTGTGGAACAGTAGGAGATTATGAAACGCTGATGGGAGCGTAGGGAGAGTGAGGTAGATAAAGATGGCAGCCATGCTGACGGTGCTGAATCTGCAGAAAAGCACATGGGAGACCCAAAATCTGGAGCGATAACTAGACCGTTTCCCCTGCTTTGCAGGATTGGCTCCACGGGAGATAATTGATAACGTCCAAAATCCAGACTTTCCTTTTCTTTTCTTTTTTTTTTTCTTTCTTTCTTACCTCTTAAACCTTTCCACATTTTGTTATGTTACAATCACAAACCTCATGTTGTCATACAGTCACAAACTTCAGTGTGGTTATTGGTTAGACTGACACAAAGCAGTGCATAACTGGGAATATCCAAAGTCACATGGCACCTTGCAGTTGGAAAGCTTTATTGGGCATTTGTATACTTTGTTGAAGTATTTGTACACAGACTTAAGTTTTTCTTTTCTTTTTTTTGTTGTTTTTTTGCTAATCTGAAAGGTGTGGCGTGCATTTGCATCCAGCCTCCCTGAATCAGTATTTTGGAGAAGCAGCTCTCTCAGCAGTTACAGCTCCAAGTCTTTTGGGGTATGTCTCTCACGGCTTTGCACATCCAGAGACTTTTTGTCCATTCTTCTTTGCAAAAGATGCAACTCGAGCTCAGTCAGATTGGACATAAATCTTCAAGTCACAGACTCACAATTGGATTTAGGTCGACACTTTGACTGCGGCCGCCATGTCTAACACAGGAAGAAAGATTGTACCTCTGTATGTATGTGTAGCTTTGTTGTCCTGCTCAAGCCTCCAACAGGATTTCCTGCAGGATTGCAATAAAGCAAAGCATTCCCACAGCATGATGCTGCCGTCGGCATGTTTTATGGATGACCTGGATAGTTTTTGATCAGACGTAAAGCCATCTTGACCACAGCCCCTACTTTAACATGTTTGTTGCGGCTTGTGGCAAACTTTAAAGGGGACATGTCATGCTTTTTAGTGTTGACTTTTACTATTAAAAGCATTCAGTTGTGGTCTACATAAAGTGGAACTGCAATGCTTTGGTCTGAGGTTCTTGTTAATTTACCCCCACGTTCCTCCCTTTGAACCCGTGTTCTGAAGGTTCGTCTGAGAACAACTTGTTTTGGTGCTGTCTCTTTAAATTTAAAGGAGGCACTTCACACCCCGCCCCCTTTCAGCTCGCAGAGCGTCCTACTCCACCCCGTTCGGCCATTTTTGTAGTATGCTGGGGTGTAATGAAAACGATGATTTATCCACTTGTAGCTTCGGCATCCTTCAGCTTGTAAATAAAAATTGCAGACTCGTGAGACTGGAGAGCTGGAAGTCCGTGACCTTGTTTAGTAATTACTCAGCAACTACTGTGATGTAATTGTCCAAAAAAAAAAAAAAGTAATAAAATAATTGAAAAGCTTGAAAAAGATGACCCAAAAAGACAATAAAGATATCTATGCAGCACCTGGAGAGATTACATTCAACTTTTCCAGAGACTTTGAGTACAGAACAAAATGTGTTTAAGGGCTATTAAAGTGGATTTTGTATGATATGTCCCCTTTAAATGGGACTTCTTATGACTTGCTTTCACATATTTCTTTGTTCTGCTCTTAATAAAAGACAGATTTTGGAGCGCACAACTAGTGTTTGTACCCGTCGACACATTGTCCTACCTGAGCTCTGCGCCTCTGCAGCTCCTTTAGACTTACAATTAATCACCTTTTCCCTTTTTTTTTTTTTTGTAAGAACTTGAGAGCCGTGTGTCATTTTACTTCCACTTCACAATCGTGCACTACTTTGTGTTGGTCTCTCATAAAACCCCAACAAAATGCTTACACAATGTTCTTTATTGCCATTGGTTTTTAATACATTCTGTAAATGTCTCTGTTTGTGTCTCTGTTGTGGTCAGTTCCATCTAATCACTGTATAATTTTATGACTAGAAACAAGCTCAGCTTAGCCGCATCTGCATTGTGTTGTTTGTTGCTCCATCCCCTCATTTCATCCTTGTCCATTCTGACGATTTACACAGTCTTCTGTCCTCTAGATTCCCCCCACACATGGTGCCCCCTCACCACAGTTTGCACACCACGGGCATCCCTCACCCGGCCATCGTCACGCCCAACGTCAAGCAGGAATCCTCCCACAGCGACATTAGCTCACTCAACAGCTCGTGAGTAACGCCGCCCGCGTCCCGACCCAATCCCGACCCCGCATTCTGGCTCGTCCCGTCTCACTTCGCCCGTCCTCTTCTGTCCTCGCTTGCAGGAAACAGTCGGACGCGAAAAAGGAGGAGGAGAAGAAGAAGCAGGTCCACATAAAGAAGCCTCTGAACGCCTTTATGCTCTACATGAAGGAGATGCGGGCCAAGGTGGTGGCTGAGTGCACACTGAAAGAAAGCGCTGCTATCAACCAGATCCTGGGGCGAAGGGTAAGTCCGGAAAACCGGCTGACTCGGGGGATTTTTTTAGTAAAGATATGACCCGGTTGTGCCTGAATCTCGAGGTTCGAGAAAGGTCTGATGTATTTGTCAATGCGCAGTGGCACGCCCTATCGCGAGAGGAGCAGGCCAAGTACTACGAGCTGGCCAGGAAAGAACGACAGCTCCACATGCAGCTGTACCCCGGCTGGTCAGCACGAGACAACTATGTAAGTTTTTAAGTTTACAAGTCGTAACGGCCTCTTCTTTCCTCCCTTTTTATTTATTTTGGACAAACAGGAGGAGTGTTTCTTCTTTTTTTTTTACACCCCCCTCTTTCACGACGTAAGAGTTCAGATTTGTTCTTCTGTGTTTCTAAAACTGGAGGAATGACCTTTTTTAAAGTGCGCCCTCTTAAGGGTGGGTTGGTGATACCTTTTGGTGAATCTTTGGCCGTGTCCTCATGAACGCCAGGGTTCCTACAGAGTCTGAAAAAGTGACATTTGTGGATAAGGGAATAAATGAAAACGAAGCGTGGAAACATATTTCTGTTTCAATCCGTCCGGGTTTCATTTGTCCATCCGTCCATCCATCATTACTTTCAATTCAATTTGAATAAAATTTTATTTATATAGCGACAATTCATGAAACATGTCATCTCAAGGCACTTTACAAAGTCGAATTCAATCAGATTATACAGGTTGGTCAGAAAGTTTCCTCTCTAAGAAAACACAGGAGGGTGCATCAAGTCTCTCCAAGCAGCATTTACTCCTCCTGAAAGAGTGTAGAGCCACAGTGGACAGTCGTCTGCATTGTTGATGGCTTTGCAGCAATCCCTCATACTGAGCATGCATGAAGTGACAGTGGAGAGGAAAACTCCCCTTTAACAGGGAGGAAAAACCTCTAGAAGAACCAGGATCGGTGTGAACGGTTATCTGCATTGACCGACTGGGAGTTGGATGCAAGGATGAATGCATCCATCCATCCTTGCATCCATCCTTACATCCATCCATCCATCCTGGGTTGGGTTCTTGTACCAAGCAGTCTTGTATTCTTTTAGATCAGTAATGAAACCGCCTCATTCATGCGTTGCTACAATTGCTTTCTGTGCAAAAATCACAACAACACCAGAGCCATTTTCAACAACTCCCTCAATTGTCCCAACAACTTAGCTCATGGTTAAGACCAAACATGAAGACCTTTGGTGGAATCTCATCCTCAAGACGTCCATCCTTTGTATTTGTATGTTAATGGGGATCTTGCTGCCAACTACCAGCGTGGCAGGTCCACTGGTCACATCTAGACAGATAGATGCTCATAAGTGGGAAACCTGGACTCAAATGGGTCACAACTGTCCTTTTGGATCTACAACCACAAAGTTTTTCCATAACAATTATAATTTCTGGTCCTTTTACTTTAATGTGCTCTGATAAAGGGAAATTAGCAACAATAAAAATCATCCTTTCTGGTCATCGCACACAATAGAAAAAAACAATGTCTGCTCGGTTGAGCCTGACTACTAATTCCTGGCGGATATTTTGCAGCTTCGACATTTTGTTCTGACTCATAGGTGCCAGATTATTCGGTTTCTTGCATGACGCGCCGCTGACCAAGGGAATCTCTGTTCAGCAGCTGCGGAGAAATCTGCGTTGCTAAGCAGATGCGCGTCAAAATGTCTAGCTTTTAACAGAGAAGACTAAAAAAAAAACAAGACAACAAGAAGAAAAGAGCAGAAACAGACAGCAAACAGAGAGAGGGGGAGATTTTTGTCTGGCCTGCAGTGGCTGTTACAAACCGGAGGGCAAAAACACAGCAGAGAGAGAGAGAGAGTGAATGAATAAATAAGTAAACACAAAGATGAGTCCTATTCTCCTGTTTCATGTTTTGGGCATTCTGCTATATAATAACTAAGGTTCCTGTCGGTGTCTATCTCTTTTTTTCTTTCTATTTTTTTGGCGGCTAACCAACAGGGGAAAAGGAAGAAGAGAAAAAGGGAAAAGCAGCAAGCAGAGAGCAATGGTAAGTGAGCTGCAATTATCTCTTATATTAGAAGAACCCCATCATGTGTCAGGCAGATGTGACATCTTGCAAGATAAAAGTCAAGCTTGTTTTTTTTATTTTTTGCCTGTTATGTGTTTTTTTTTATTATTATTGTGCCTGCCTTTTTTCTTTTTTTCTCGGTATAGTTATGCTACCCAGTGCAATGTTAAATGGTAGAGTTGCTTGTAAACCCCCAACCCCTTTCTCCCCCCCATTTTCCCCAGCTCTCCCTAGCTAATAACAACTGAATATGCATGATCCCCTGTAGTCCCCCCCCCATTGCACCCCCTCACCCACCCTGCTTGGGCTCTTAGCCCCCTGGTATTTTGATATGTGTTTTTAAGAACTTGAAGCATTTTGAGAGCCATTAACTTTGGCAGTGTTGTGTGCTTGGCCCTGTTTTTATAATTTTATACTGCCTTTGCCCTGCAGATCGACTTCACTACTGTGCCGTGTTGCGTGTGTGTGTGTGCGTGTGTGTGTGTGTGCTTGTGTGTGTGCATGTGCGTGTCCCTGAACTGTGCATGCATGTGTGCTTTTTGCTTGCTTCCATGCATGCCCTTTATTTTATTTTTTTTAAACAATAAAACAAATCACTTACATCTTAAAATTAAGGAGGTTTGCTAATTCTGTGATTTTTTTAAATTTATTTATTATTTTTTTTATCCATCTCTACTCTTCTGATTCATATTGTGAGGACGCTGTGCCGACTTGTTATCAATGTATTTTGCGCTCGTTTTTTGGTGACGGATTTCTTCTTGAAGGCCTCTCTATCTGTTCTTTTTTTTTTCAGAACACAGAGAATATTTTCCAAACCCTTGCCTTTCACTCCCTCCGATTACAGGTGCTAATGTCATTTTAAGTATCAAATTACTAACTGTTTCTTTGGTTATTCTACTTTTTTTTAAAATCCATGTATATGTATGGGACGGGTTTAAATCTTAAATTCTTTATTCTGAAATATGTTTTGTTTTTTTTCTCCCTTTGCTATGTTTGCTGCTTTCTTTTCCTAAAATGTCGATGTTATTTCAGCTAGGCTATTCCTCAATAAGTTTTTTTTTTTTAATGTTTTGGCAAAATCACAATGCAGTGTGCTTGAGGAAGTGATGGTGTTAAAGTTAGATTATTATTGTGAAGTGAGGGCTTGGGACATCAGGGTAAACCTCCTTAATCTAAGCTTTCAGTAGCTGCCTTTTTGCCTTTCCAACAGGCCAGCATGAAGTTTGGCCTTCTCCCTGTTTTTTTTAAAGACTTATTCCACTCAGACATGGCCTGGAATCAAACAGTTTGGTGCTACTGTACCTATTTTAATCAGACAAGCTGTTAATAAGCATGCTCATTATCAGCAGCAATGTATATACCACGGTGCTGAAAGTATGTAAATTATCTCAAATGCGGCTTATTTTTCTCCATAGAACACGGCTTTGGCACAGAATTAAAGCGCCAAACTGGTGTTGGGTGGCTCCCATAAGCCTAAGCCTACTTTATTTAGTTTCAACACTCTTATTTTGAAATAGAAAAAGGAAACAGTTGGAAAGTAGAAGGAAAAATGGATGTTAGGAGGTAAAGTTACACACCTATTATAGATTATTGCTGCGCTCTCCCCTTCCCACTTTTTGTTTTATCCCCTGCTTGTCAGCTGGCTGAAAAAAAAAAAAAAAAAAAAGATATTTACGCCATTCCCTTCACTGACCAGAAAGATGAATCCAGGTATTTGGAAATATTACCAGTTCCAAACAACCATCAGTTTTAATAGCTCTGCTAATTAAGCAGCTAATATAAGTTTTACTTGTATTAATAAGCTTGTATCGACAGATAACGAGTAGAACGGCGAAAATGTTTAAGAGTTTGCATAATACTAAGCACCCCTATTCAATTGCAAGCTAGTTTCATTCAATATTTTTGCTTTAGTTTGAGCCTCCTTATTCTAACTGCAACCCTATGTTATTTTAACAGTTGTAAGAACAATATTTTCCAGTTTGAAATAAAAGCCCTTAGATCTGGCCGTAGCGACCCAGGCCCGCTGTGGATGGAGAGATCCGGTGACCTGCAGCTGTTCTGCTTCAAACCGTCTGTGATCTTTGAATACAGTCAAACTGTTTGATACCAGGTCTAAAGATTAGCTTCCCTCTCCAAGGCCCTGCCGTTTTCTTTCTTTTTTTTTTTTTTTTAATCCTTCCCCTGGCTGGAACCAAATCTCACTGCACCCACTGCCTAGTTTTGCCACCCACAGATTAAAGTTGGTAGCATCTAACAGCAAATTAATCCAGCCTGCATTTGCTTTGTTTTTTATCCTCCTAATCTAATCAAGTGTATCCTAAGATTCGCTTTAACTACCTTCAGAGTTTAGTTTTTCGTGACTTGAAGTGATCGTTCCTGTAATAACAACTCGATCGTTTTTTTGCATGCATCTTGGGTTTCGGCAATGTGATTGTCTTTACAACTTTCAGGGTGTTGGAGCCACTGCTTAGCCTCACAGATTCACCGTTTTCTGTCTTTTTTTTCTCCTTTTCTCCTGATTCTCTTTTGTTTTATTTATTTATTTATTTTTTTTTATTTTACTGGTTTGGTTCTGTTCCTCCTCTGCTGGCTTCTCCTTCCCTGTTGCGGCATCAGACCTGAGCGCTCCTAAGAAGTGTCGAGCGCGCTTTGGGCTCGACCAACAGAATAACTGGTGTGGCCCGTGCAGGTGTGTATGGTGTGTGCTTGCACTGGCCAGGGCCAAGGTGAAGGCTGGGGACCTCTGAACGCTGGGACTGCCTCCTCTCGCTCTCTTGCTGCTCCTTTTCCCTCCTTCCCCCCCCCCTCCTCTGCGCCTTCCTCCCTGTCTGTCCCCGCCGGGCTATTGTGACCCACCCAGCTTCCTCCAGCCACGCCCTGCCGGTCTCTCTCTGGGTTCTCGCTTCCTGTTTGGGGGGGGAGTACGCGTATCAACGGCGTACTCCTTAGCGTTTGTGTGAATGAGCGATGCGTTTGCATGAACGTATGAGTGAACACGCGGTGCGGGTCATTGCAGGACGCACAGTAAGCCTCAATGAGGTTGCAAAAAAAAAAAAAAAAAGTCTAAAACTGGCAGGTCGGGGCTCGGAGGATCTAAAGTCCAATAGTTTGGTCAAAATGGAGGTTATCCTAGTGTTGCCAGCCTAAATCTAAGCCCTGGCTATGTTTTTTTTTTTGTCTGTGTAATGACATGTACATTTTCTTTTTTTTTTTTGTTTGTTTTCTTGTTTTTTCTTTTCTTTTTTTGTCTGTTTGTTTGTGTCTACCTCTTTGGCTAACAGATGCAAATACCCCAAAGAAGTGTCGTGCCTTGTTCGGGCTTGACCAGCTGAGTTTATGGTGCAAACCCTGCAGGTATAACTGCTGTAGTACCACTGACAGGAAGACATCCACACTGAGCACTTTTCCTCCTTCGTTAATTGGCTCCGATGTCTTCCTAAAACCCGTGCCGTCAGATGGAAATCTCTTTTATTTTTTCCTGCTCCTCTAAAAATTCTTGCTCAGCTGCTTTATTTTTTTCAATTTTTAATTATTATTACTTTTTTTTTTTAACTCAGTTCTAGCCCAGCGGCAGAAAATGGATTTCAGAACACGTCATATCTGGACGCTGCATCGAGGTTTTTTTTAGTGTAATTTGCAGTAATTCAAAATTATGGTTGAAATTCATTTTCTGCCCAAGCATTTGACAAACACCCTCCCTTTCTTTAACTGTCTTGTATGTCCGAATTGGCAATGTAATGCTTACAAATTTAGCCCTGCTTTTCTCTGAGGGCCTATTCAGTGACACTCTTTTCTGTGCCCTCTTCCTCCTCCTCCTCCTCCTCCTCCTTCTCCACCTCCTCTTCCTCCAAACTCCTCTTCAATAACCCTTACTTAGTCCCTACCTGTTGTCTTTCTGTTCTGACACAAGCAGTCTTTGAATTGGGGATATTTTCATGGTAGGTATTTGTTTCTGCTAAGTAACAACCCGTCTCTGTGTTTCCCCGCTTGCCCCACGGTCATCGCAGTGTCTCATTGTCCTTGTTTTCAGTATTCGAACGGATGGGCTCGAGGACGAGATTGAGTCCGTTAAAGGCGTTTCTCGGGTTTTTCGCTACCGTCTAGTCATGTTTCGGCTACCGGCGTCGAGGTGCGACAGGGTTTTAAAAAACCTTACGATTGTTCTAACGGTTTAAAATCCTTTTAATTAAGATACCTGAGAATGTGCCGGAAGGTTTATCTGGGCTCTGATTAGGATTTATCTAGAGTTAGAAAGCTTAGCTTAGTCTACTTCATGCCTCTGTGACCATGATAGGTCATGTATAGAGGGAGACAGCCCCAGAGATTCACATATGCAACAATACATGGTATGAAGGTACACCAAGCTTTTTCTTCAAATAGTTACAGTTTTAAAATCCCAGTAAACCATCTGTTGAAAGTCCCTTTAATTGAAAGGTTTTTCCAGTGCTGCACACTGCTGATGGGCTGGCTGAGAAAGGCTCCCTATAGCTTCTAGGAAAGGCAAATTTGGTTGTTTGGCAATATTTGTGGTTGTGAAAAACCAGAGCAACCATGGTATGGAAAGGAAAGTAGTGCCACCCTATCACTATTATTTAGGTAACCTGTTATTAAGCAAAACTCTAGTAATTTGTGCGTCAATCCTAGATAGTAATCAGCAAAATATCCAATAATGTAATTATTTTAGGACATGGGTAATTTATATTTACTCGTTTATACCAAGGTTTTGAATAAAGATTTCTCTCATACTATGGGTCCTACGTTTTAAAGTCCTTTAATGGGATGATAGAGAAGGGCGTAACCAGAGATTTCTCTATCCTTATGGAGCATAAAATAGCACAATTCTGCCCCTCCCCTACCCGATGCTGCACACTGCCGGTTAGCTAGCTGAAAAAGAGGTTCTACTCTTTTATTCATTTATTTAATTTATTACTTGCAAGAAAGGCAAATTTGGCTTTTTGGATATATTTCAGGAGAGGGAATATAGACGAGCAGAATGATACCCAATTTAATCTACCAGCCAGTTTAAACTTATCGTTGTGTTAAGAGACTAAGAACAAACTGGCAAAAGGTTTATTATTCTTTACAAAGAATAATAAACAAAGTTACAAAGTTTTGCATATTTATTTTTTTTATAATTTGTTGCAATTCTAAGGATCAAAATCGTAATAACAATACATCATATATTTTTTAAATAAAATAAATTAGTTTTTTACATATTTTGTTGTAAAGTTATCACGTTGCACACCGACCCACGCCCAAGATAATTTTAAATTTACTTGTGTGCGACTTAGAAATGTAGTAATGTACCCTCTTTTCATGCACTAGACTGCCCCCACCTCAGTCGCCTCCCCGGGGCCCTTTTATTTCCCTTCAATCCGACTTACAGGTTATCAAACACATGACTTTTATTCCTTAAAGAGCAGCAATCGCGAGATCAAGAGATTGAGAAAGTACCAGGATCCAGTCGGAGAGGTTAAAAGTTCTCTCTGGGCTCCGTTTCCTAAAAGATGCATCCGGTGTAATTTCCCGAGAGGCGAGGGAATCGATAGCATACACAGGCATGCACTATAAATCAATATGTCTGTTAAAAAATGGATATTAGCTCGTTTGTTGCAGTTTGACGGACAGTTACAGAGAGCGTCGTGCGTTTGCAGGGGTAAAGCGATACCGTCTTTGTTTACGGTCGGTGTTCTGCGCCGTGCGGAGCGGCCGCATCAGCGCCGACTGCTCCGAAAAGCCCATCCTCGTGTTCACTTGCATGCCTGTCTTTCCTCTCAGCATGTGGTCAAGGTTTTGTGAGTCTCTTTGTGTAATCTTTTCTTTCCTTTTTCTTTCATTCTCAGCGTTTGCTCTCTGCATTCATGTAAAAATGTTTTCTCCTCAGCATTACAAGGGGACGATTTAAAACCGACAAGAGCCCTGAAATGTAAAACACCTCTCGGTCTGTTTTTTACCTTCCGCAAGACTTAAACGCCCCGTAGCTTCTGGGATAGAGATGGGCGCTGAGGGAGACGGGGGGGTCAACGTCGGGGTCAGCGTAAAGACGAGGTGGGCTGAGATTTTCCCCTCCTCAACCAAATCTGAGCACGGTCTCCACAACCGAGCCACCGCGGATAAATACTGCAGTCCAAGCTCTCGACTCCCCCTCACTTCGTGGTTGCAGACATCGCTTTTCACGTAGCGGTACTGGCGTGGCCTCAAGACTCGCCGTGCAAGGGGGAGGGGGGCGGGGGGGTTGTGGGTTCCGACCCGAGGCAGGAATGTAAACACAATGCCTTGACCCCTAAACTCATCTTTGTGTCTGTAGGCCAGATGCAACCTGGATCTTGTTGGCTTTTTTTTTTTTTGTTGGGTATCCAAATAATTCTGTTTCCTCCACTTTGATGAGCAGATCCTTAATAAGTGTAAAGGTAAGACAGGAGAGGCGACTTCCACCGCGTTAGTTCTCCCTCTCAACCCCCTAATTAGACAAAATTAAGGATGGTGGTTAGTTTATTACACTGTAAAGCGTGACACCCCTTTGTGTTTTGGGTGTAGCATGGGCGAATAGCTAATCCTACGTCAAACTGGACATTGTAACAGGTGCTAAGGCCAAAAACTATCTTAACGGGGGGAAAAATACTTAATTTTTGATTGCAACGGTAAAAAAAAGGCTATAAATTTTAGAAAATCTCAGCCATTTTTATAGTTACTGTCTAAAATTATTCCTACCCTGGCAGATTTTTGGGTTAAAACTATGATTGCTCATCGGAAAGAAGGATAATAAAACAATCGGAAAGCAGCGCCACTTTTAATATATAATAAGTTATCTGTTTTTTTTGTTTTTGTTTTTTTTTTTTACATTTAACAAAAGAATGTTAAGTTGTTGATACCTTCCTTCATTTACATTAAATTCAGGGAGCAAACTGGATCACCTTTCGTCTTCGCTCATCCTCCCTGTTTGTGTTTCCACTTCCCTCCCCGCTTTCTGCCCTGTAACCTTTTCCTAAACGTCTGTTTGTTTGTTTTTTTGGTGGTTTAGTATTTCTACCCAATCTGTGCTTAAGGTTCACGAAGCCACTTAAATACACCCAAACATTCGTACATCCTTTTTTTTTTACCGAACGAGATCCGTTCAATTCGATTCCTACCGACGTGTATTTAAGTGGGCTTCAGTGCCGGAGGGCCGCAGAGTCCAAAGATGCTGAAAATGTCTTTCTCTCACCTTGTCCCCCCCTAGGAGAAAAAAAAAGTGCATTCGCTACATCCAAGGTGAAGGCAGCTGTGCCAGTCCTCCCTCTACGGACGGAAGCTTACTAGACTCCCCCCCATCCTCCCCCTCCTCCGCGGTTCCCTCCCCCTCCCCGAAAGAGTCCAAACCTCAGACTGAACAAATGCAACCTCTCTCACTGACTATGAAACCGGCCCACCAGCCACTCCACCACCCGCACCTCCTGGCTGGGCCCCCACCGCCATCTTTGGTTCAGCTGGAAAGCTCGGCCGCCGCCGCCGCCGTCAGCAAAACGCCCGGCGGCGGCGCCTCCTCCCACAACGGAGCTCTGGAGCACAGTGACGTCTCGTCCTCGCGGCAGCCAGGCTCCTCCGCCATGACCCGGCCGTCGGCTTCGCTGTGTCATTCCCACTCGCTCCTACCCTCCGCGGCGTCTCAGCCTCTGTCGCTAGTGACCAAGTCTATAGAATAATCTACCTTCTTCTTCTCTCACACACACACACACACACACTTTCTAGGCTTCCTCTTTGCTCTATTTGACTGTCAATCAATTTGTTTTCTTTGCCGCGAGGCTTTGAAAGTTTTAGTTTTTGTTTTTTTTTGTTTTTATTAAAGTTCATTGGTCAATATTTGACCCCTCATTATCAAAATAATCAAATTATTATAAAGTAATGATACAATGAGCTGTAGTATAGCTTTGTGAATCTGCCAAAATTTTTATGGATTTTGTTTTTAGTTGTTTTTTTGTTTTTAAGTCTTTTTTTTTTTGTTGCGTTAAAAAACAGGAGGAAAACGAATCTTCTTCACTTTGAAAATGTTTAAAAGACAGATATGAAATAGGTAGGCTAGGATATTCGACGAGCCCTTTTTTTTTCCTGAAAGAGTTGGTTCTTCTTCTTTATTTGTATTAAATACGAGCCTGCGAACCAATCATTCAACATCTGTTCGGACTCTGGGAGGGCACCGGGGCTAGCGGTGACGCCTCTCCGGGGAACTATTGTAATTGTCATGTTACTTGTTCTTGTTTAAATGTACAGAATATCGGGGAGGGGGGGGTGATTACTGTGTTAAATATGCATTCTTCCACTGCGTTGTCTGTTTTTTTTGTTGTTTATTTTCTCTGTTGTTTACCTTTTGGGGCGGAGTCAGGCAAGTTTGGGTGGGCTCGCCAAGTGGGGGGGAGGGTGGGGATCGGTCGGGAGGGTTGTAAAATTCAAAAATGTCACAACGCTAGGACCAGTAGTATTTATTGCTTTAGAGATTGCTTGTTGTATCTTGTACGTGTCTCTTTTTGACCCTTTTTTTGTTTTTTTTTGTTCCTTGATACATTGTACAAATAATTTTTTCTTAAGCTAAACAACTATATGAATGATCCATTTTTACAGGGATTTAAAATAAGGAGAAAGGAAAAAAAAAAAAACCAACAAAGCTTTTTGTTATGAATTGTTTCTTTTCCTCGCTGAAAGCACCCAGATTTCACTCACTTGTTCTGTGTAGATCTCATAAAACAAGAAGTATGCACAACGTCATTTCCAGAGCCGCGTCTATATAAGCCATTTTACACACAAAGGAAGAAAAGAGAACTTGAAACCAGGCAGTGGGTAGCGTGTCTCCAGTGGACAAAGTGTTTTAAAGCCCTTCTTTTCTATTGCACAGTCACATCTCTCAGACTGTAGATCCGTGTACAGATTTTTCCGTGCCAAATTTTTTGTGATAATTTGCCCAAGCCCTCACCTCCCCCAGTTTTAAAAGAAGAAAAGGAAAAAAAAAAAAAGCTGTAGGATTTTTTTTTTTTTTGTTTCATTTCGTTGTCGTTTGTTTTTATTTTCATTTTGATACCATTCTTTGCTGTGACGTTACATAGATTGCTATGTATGTAGTATAAATGTTGCTATAACAAATGTGTTTGGTAGCAAATTGTCAAATATTAAAATTTAAACTTAATAAAAAGACGGACATCATACTGTATAAACCCACGAGGGCCAAAATTATGTATATTAGGAGGTTCATAAAAAACTATTAAATGCAAAAAAAATACACAAACTGCCACTTTTAAGTACACTACTACATATAGGTAGATAGAAAAAATAGGCATGTTGATGTTGCAAGAGGCTGTAAAAAAGCTACAAGAGAATCATCCACTCGGTGCCATTGTAGTTGACATGACGCGACTGTAATCTGTCGATTTCTTCTCTGGTTTATTAAGATGCTAATGATAAATAGTTTGAATGTTTCCTTAACGGCTGTGATGTTCCTGTTCTATTTTATGCTCTTATCTTTTTTGTTTGTTTGTTTGTTTGTTTTTTTTTTTCCTGTTATTTTAAATGGTTCTAAAACCATGTTTTTTGTAATGAATAAATGTCTATGCTGTACAGTCTCTGTAGCATGCAGTTCTGTATTAATAAAAGCAACTTAGTATGTGCACACCCGGGTTTTCTTCTTATTCCATCCATCCGTTGTCTATGCCCGCTTGTCCTTGCAGGGCAGCTGGTGCCTATCTTCACCCCACCCCCCCAGACAGGTCGCCCGTCCAGTGCAGAGACACACGGGCAAAACAGTTATTCACAAACTTGTACCTAAGGGCGATTTAGAGTAACCAGTTTCCCAGCAGTCGTGTGTTTAGACATCAGGAGGAAGCCGGAGTACCCAGAGAGAAGCCGTAGGGAGAACATGCAAACTCCATGCAGAAAGGCTCCAGGACCTTGTTGCTGCGAGCACCCTTCTTCTTCCAGTCCTCAAAAAGGATGCAAAACTTCAGCTATCTACTTTCCAGTCCACTGATCATAGTTTTAAAGTGCTTCACGTCTTAAATATTTTGTACTTTTGGGCTTTTTTTCCCCCATTTTATTTGGCAGAGGTACCAAAAAAATGGCATACTGCCATTTTGCTCCTCTTTGCAGATTCCTTTTTATTTTAGCCACACATTGGGTGATTTTCAAGTACAAATGACCCGTTTAAAGTAATGCCACAGCATGTCAATGAGATTTAAGTCAATGCTTTGACTAGGCCATTCCAAAAACTCAATTTAATTTCAGACATTCAGAAGGTGGACTTGCCAGTGTGCTCAGGATCGACGAGCTGCTGCCTAACCCAAAGAGAGCTTCAGCTTACGGTCATGAACTGATGGCTGTACGTTCTGCTTTAGGATTTTTCTGCTTGGAAGCAAAATTGATGCTTCCACCACCTTTATCAGGACATCCAGGTTCTAAGGCAACGAGGCAGCCCATCACTCTACCTCTTCTATTTTAGCATGGGTATAAGTTTCTTTATCCCAAATGCCGTGTTAGTTTTACACCAGGTATAACCGGAAGAACACGTTCCAAAAAGCTCTATATTTCTCCACAAAGTATTTTAAAAAAATTCAAATGGATCGTCAAGGCAAATATGGCCAATTTAAGACGGGCCTTAGTTTGTATTCTGTCTGTTTTTGGCTTGAAACTCTCCCATGCATGGTATTTTTGTCAAGTCGCTCTCTTTTTGCTGACTCATGAACACAGAGCTCCACTGAGGCAACTTAAGATGTTCTGGCTTCTTTTAAGACCTCCTGGATGAATTGTTAATCTGCTCTTGCCATCTTTTTGGTGGGTGGAACGCTCCTGGCAAGGTTCACCACTGTTTCACGTTTTCCCTTTTTCTTCTGTTTAATGGATCTCTCTGTGGTTCCCATGAGTCCCAAACCCATCGTAACCGTTTCCAGACTGATGGGTCTCAATGACTTGAATTTCTTTAGATGAGTGAATGTGTTGCTTTTTGAGATCTTTTGGCCTAGTTCATGTTCTCTTTAGCACATTTTTTATTCTGCTTGTCTGCCAGTAATTGGGGACTAGTGAAATTGACTAAAAATGTAAAGCACTGGTATTAACCAACAGGGTTTAGCTAGTTTGGGTAGCTTTTGTCCCTTACTATATGTCAGAGGGCTCGGTGGCAGCAATGTATGGCAGCATCACCTCTGTCAGTCTGCCCCAGGGCAGCTGTGGCTACCAACATAGCTCGCCACCGTCATGGTGTGAATGACTGATTGCAGTGTAAAGCACTTTGGGGTCGTCGGTCTTGATAAAGCGCTACATAAGTACAAACCATTTACCGTTTTATTCACCCCCAAATCCTCCACCAGTTCCCTCTGCTGATCTCTTCATCCCAAACCATTATTTGAAGTCTGTTGTCACCAATTTAGGGGTTGTAATAGATGCTGCCCTTAGGTTTGGTAACCAAGTTAAAAACCAAGTTAATGATGTGGTAAAATTAAATTAGTCTTTAGATGTCTGTCAAATATTAAACATCTCCTTTTTGGGCCTAACTTGGAATCAGGAAACCATACTTCTAACACCTCCCGGCTAGATTATTGTTAATTTCTTTCAACAGGAATAAATGTGATGCTGTGAGCTTTAAAGCAGTGCCGTGTAAATTGTGACTCAAGTATTAGTTTAATTTTAGGTATATTAAATGATTTTTCAGGTCAATGTACAGCGCTGGATGCTCAGTGCAGGCTGCTCTTCTCAAAATCTAGCCTATGTAACTTTACAGGTGCGGATCTGGCTCTGAATGGGTCAGGTGACTTAGAGCGCCGCTTCACTGCAGTCTGAGCTTTCTTTAAAACTAACTTAAGTTAGACTAGCTTGTTCCTTTTTCATTACTATTAATTGTGTGTAGCTCTGTCGGTCTTTGGTGCTGTCACACCCGAATTTCCCGATTGTGGGACAATAAAGGAATTTCTTATCATCTTAGCTCCCCTTAAAGGTGAGAGCTAACTTTACATGCTTCTACTTTCCTCATCCTCTTGTCAAAGTTTTTCTTAGGCATGGTTATTTTTAACAAAATCCTTTCATAATCAGACGATGGAGCCCGTAGTCTGCCTCGTCCTCTTACACGGACAAGAGCAGGCCAACATCACGCTGGTGTTCGCCTCTTTGCACGGGCTACCGATTTATTCCAGGAGTATTTTAAAGTTCTCTTGTTTGTTTTTGGCATGTCGTGTTTAGTTGTGGCTGGTGGACCAAAGTGCAGGTAAGAGTTTGGGAGTTGCTCGATGAAAAGAAAGGTGGTTTATTATGAATAAAGTAGCAAACTTACGGCCAAGCAAGGAAAAAAGGACAAGGAGCTGATCAGAACAGGGGTATCATAACATAGGACCTGACAATGAGTGTCACTGAACAGATTAAATAAATAAACCATACTAAAATGAAAACTAACAGAACTGCATAATCGCCATGCAGGTCTTTGATTGATTTAAGGTTCCTGGGTATCGGGACAGTTTTTAAGTCTCTTAATGGCTTAATGGTAATGGTCCAACCTTCTGCAGCCCTATACCCCATGTTGTTCCTTCAGGTCCACTACCCAGATGCTGCTGGCGGTTCCTAAATCACAGAGGAAACTGAGAGGTGGTCAAAGTTTCTCTGGAACGAGCTGCCTCTACATGTAAGACAAGCTCCTTCAGTTAAAAACACACTTTTTCGCTGCCTTTCAACACATTGTGAGTCTGACATTGAGTGCAGGTTTTAATCAGATTTTATTGTGCTTTGTTAATGTTTTTTAATTATTTTAATGTTTGTTATCTAAGCCATTGCAAGGCCTTTGTTGGGCAATGGTATAAAGCTTGTTACTCCACATTACTCCAGACTTTTTGAATTGAGAAAGCTTCCTGGAGAGGAAGTGAAACGTCTTCAACTACGGAAAACAAGTCCAGTTGCTTTGTTTTTTACTTTTTTGGAATGTTTTTTAATGATTTTTTTTATTTATTTTTTTACTTTACCTTGTATTTTCCTTGTTGTGCAACCATGCGTTGGTTTAAGTGTTATATAAATAAATATCTCTTTCAAAGGAGAGACGATCTATTATGACCTAATGGGATCTCTTTATCAACTACATGTGCTCTTCAAAAAACTGGAATATGCCCATAAGCTCTATTTCAGTAATTCAATGCTAATTTAGAAACTCAGATATATTTATTGCACACAAAGTAATATTTTTCAAGTTTTTATATCCGTCATCACAAATCAAGAATCTCACCATGTGCTTCCATATTAAAACATTTATGAGACACACACCAGCTCAGGATGCACTCAGATTACATATAACACACACACAACAAGACATAATTTTCCACAGTTTTATTTATCTATTTTTTTTTTTTTTTTTTTTTTTTTTTTTTTTTTTTTTTTATGAAATTAGTTGACTGCATTGACCAACACGCTTCCCGAGAAGCTTAAAGTGTGCATATAGTCTTGAGGGTCTGATAAGTCCAAAAAGTCTGATAGAAGTCCGATTGAAAATGGTATGAATTACTGTGTTGTTGCATGAAAATAATCACTCAACAGTCTCCCGACGGTGCAATTGTGCCCACAGTATAAACTGTGCATTAATTTTAAGCCTTGATTTGCAGAACTGTCAATGCATTGCCCTAAATGCGTCTGGCCCTTTTCTGGACTTGTGCAGCATAAACCGTGTCCAGATCTTTCATCTTATTTGGCAAATTACGGCATACAGCTCATGTAAACCAAAATCCAGCTCAGCAAAAAAGGATTTTAATACAGGAAAGTTATGGCCTGCACAGTCATGGTGAGGATTGCTGACTTACAGTCATTGACATCCTTCACAAGGGGGTTCAGCCATCAAAGGTCATTGGTCCAGAAAAGGGGTTGGCAACCTTTTCATTTCAAAGAGCCACTTTTACCCCCCTGCTGCCTCAAAATCCAATTTGGCTTGAGCCTCAAAATGACATAGATTTTATAAATATTCACTAAATGAAATGTTTTATTTCGAAAGCTAAGATGAATCATCTAAGTTTTACAAAGGAAAATCTTTATTTTTTAGGAGGCAAGCTCACTGAACCCTTTTCATAAATATGGAACATGTAGAAAGATTTGTAGACCAAAGTATAAACCACATAGTTTGAAGCTAAAAAGAAAAGTTAAATTACTTCCTAAAGCCTTACACATTTAGTACCATCATTTTGTTGATATTCTAGGCAGGTATTGCTTCAAAATAGCCAAAATATTGTATTTACAATGAAAAACATTTATTTGGCCAAAGATCTACAATGTGGGTCTGGAGCTGCAGGTTGCAGACCCCTGGTCTAGAAGCTGTTGTGTCCAAGCATAGTAATGGAAAAGTAAGTGGAAGAAAAAACAGCCTTGAGAGGATTGTGAAGACATATCCCATCTAAGAGGTTTTGTGTTTCATTTGTGTTTCACAGAATCCATCCAAAAACTTTATGGAGATGCTGATTCTGCAGTAATTGAATTTTGGATTTTCATTAGCTGTAAGCGAAACACCTGAAGCACATCGTCTCTGTATGTAATGAATCCACTTGAGTTTCCATTTTTAAGTGAAATAAATCAACTTTTCTGTGATACTCTAATGGGGCATTCCTCAAATAACGTCAGATTACTAAATTCATAACAGGTAGTGTGCCTGTGTCACGGCTATCTTGTGGTCGGACAAGCTGTGTAGAGTGGTGAAGCACACAGCTCGGTCCCGAATGTTGCATCATGAAACATAATGGTAAAACAAAACACGGCTGCTTCGGTGTTTGCCGGAGTGACTCTCCATATGAGAGACTCCATATTCACTTTTCTAAACCCCAAAAGAATGCAGAGAAATGCCATCGTTGGATAAGAGCGTGTAAGCGCACTGCAAAAAGGGAACTAAAATTAAGTAAATTTTTCTTGAAATTAGTGCATTTACTCTTGATTTGAGCAGGTAAATAAGATTATTTGCCAATTGAATAAGATTTTTGCACTTAAAGTAGGAACAATACATCTCCATCATCATTTTCCAAGTGCAGAATATCTAATCATCTTATTTTAGGGGTAGAACTACTAATCCCACTGGCAAATAGTCTAATTTACCTGCTCAAATCAATGAAAAATAGACACATTTCTAGAAAATTTTACTTACTTTTATTTCCCTTTTTGCAGTGCGTGAGGGCTTTACAGTTCAGCCGTAACTTTATTCGGTGTTTATTTGATCCGTTTTATATAATCCATTCATGCGGGTCTGTCCAGCAACGGAAAATACTCAAACAAGCAGACAGCTGTGACGGACTCAGGAAGGGGGATTTTTGGTTTCAGCAGAAAGAGACGCCACAATCTAATAACACAAAGCAAATATTATTTTCGTGAGACATCTGCAAATGACCACAGAGCCGTTTACTTTCTGAGAACGGGTTTTTGAGGGATCGATGGAGTTTAAACTGACATGATGACTATTAGCCAAACGTCCTCGATCTGTTCAAACAACCCCGTGCCGATGTGTTAAATCTTCAGTTTTATCCCACTTACCCTCATCTTTTTCTCCGCTAACAAAAGTAAGCATCTCTATTTTCACGTGTAGATGGTTAGAAATGAGACGGGGCGGCCTGGATTCGCTCTCCCTGCTGGGGGACCAGATTCTGGCGGGGAATAACTCGTTTGGCACAACATGTGTCATAGATACACAAACCGGAGAACCAGCGCGGTGAATCCACGACGCTGATTACCATTAGGTGGAATGTTTAGGTTTATATTATTATTCGGGAGAACACTGCAAATGGCATGGCCGGGCCTAGCTCGCGCAATGCTGGAACGTGTTAGCTAAAAGAAAACCTCACCTTACCACCATTACAGCTTTCTTTCCAACCAACGTCTCAGTTGTTCAACGCTGTGCTTCTCGATGGAAGCATGTTGAAATAAAGCTCCGGGGACATCCTCATCTTCCAAAATTATTGGTGTTGCCATTTCTCAGTTTAATTTGCTTGTCTGACCATCTGGGGAACTGGAGTTGATTTTGTGGGGGTGGAGCTATTTTGATTTATTTAAGAAATCCCCTATTTGATAATATGCACGTCTGTGTACATACCCTACAGGACTGTATGAGGCCCTGATATTGGTTGGACAATCAGTTTTGCTGCTATTAAAGTTTTCAAGAAATCCAACTTTTTATGTCTTGGCAGAAAACAAGTCAGAGCCAGCTGGGAGTTTATCCAGCAAGACTTTAGTTCAGTGGTAAAACTTTGGAGGGGATGCTGTCCTATCTACAGAAAGAACATGAAGGCAGCATGTGTAATGAAAAAAAGAACAAGGCCAAGAACGAACTGTTGCAGAACCAAACAGCTCAGGGACAGGGGAGAAACCTTTGCTCATAAGGTATGACTTCAACAAAAAGAATGTGTTGGATAAGTGCACACTGAGCCAGGTGACAGCTCAACACTATGGTACAGTGAGTTTCTCAGCATCATTACGGCAGAAGCTCGGGATTTAAAGGCTATTAAAGCTCAATTAAAGAGCAATCATTTTGTCATTTAAATTAAGATTAAATTAAAAAATAACTGTAAATATGTATTCATCCTGAATAAATTATTATTGATTTTTGTTAAATTGTACTTTTCATTAGGGCTACATTTCTTTATATTATAAAGATATCTAATTTTCTTGGTCTGATAATCTTAAATGTTTTTGTTTTTTTTAGAAAGTTTTGAAAACATATGTCTGTAAATAATCTATATATTGTGTTTAATTTATGAACTTAGTATAGTATACTATACTTGTATTCAATACTAATGTATTGAATTTATACTAAAACAAAAAGCCACAGATGATCCACCAAAAAGAAAAGTTATAAAATTTGCAATTATAGTGCAATTATTTAAGTTTTTATTTAATTCCTCTAAATGAAACCCAGCACAACTAATTGCCTTCAGAAGACGCTAAATTAGTCAAAGGTCTGTTGGTGAACAAGAAACATAGCCAGCAGTCCCATGGTAACACTGGAGGAGCAGCAGAGGCCTACAGCTCAGGTGGGAGAATTGGTTGACACAACAGGGTTGCAAGAAAATCCCTTTTGAAGCAAAAAAAATAAAGCCATAAGTGGTTCTGTTTTCAGTTTACCCAATCTGTACAGAGGACAGCAAAGGTGCTCTGGTCAGACTAGATCAAAATTTAACTTTTTAGCCCACATGCAAAAGAATATGGCTAAAAAATTCACACACTACCCCCACTGTGAAACATGGTAGTGGCAGCATCATGCTGTGGGGATGGCTTTCTTGTGCATCGACAGAGAAGCTGATCAAAAAGTTCCAAATGTCTTGAGACTGGGGTGGAGGTCCTCCTTACAGAAGGAAAACAACCCTAAACATACAGCCAGTTTCAATGGAGTGGTTAAAGTCAAAGTATTTTTTATCTTTCACAATGGTCCAGAGTTAAATTCAATTGAGAATCTGTGTCTAAACTAAAATAAATAAATAAATTGTTCAGCTTCTCATAAAGATCAATGGATAAAAATGTAGTTATACCTTCAGCTGTAATTGAAGCCAAAACTGGTTTTCCAAAATGTTGGCTCCGGGCAGCTAAATTTAAAAGCCTGCCGCACTTTTTAGATTTCTGTTTGTTTCATTTTCCTTCTATTTAAAAATTGTGAGCTTCTTTATGTTTATCGAACACATCAAAGCGCAATAAAATACTTTCAAGTTTGTAGTTGGAAACTAAAAAAACTGGAGTATGAAACGCGTAAATCTTATAATTTCAAATATCAGTATGCACATGAGTTATAGAGAGAGATGCACGGTGAAAAGGAGAACAAACCAAAAGGTCCAGTTGAAAGAAAATAACTAATCCTCTCTCTCCAGTTTAAATGTGTACAGCTTTAAAAGTACTGCATAAATCCTTGAAAGTCAACCAACATATAAGGTTGCAGTGAGCAAGCTGGTTCTATTACAGCTAGAGAGGAGGAGGCTTTGTCTACCTGAGAAGAGATACGACATGTTTTGATGTCGGCGTGGCATGGAGGAACAATGTTGAAGGCCATGGCTTCAGGCAAAAAAACTACAAATCAGAAAAACACTGCGGAACATTAAACGCATCTCTGGGTTTACACAAAAAACAAGAAGCAAAAGATCTTGTTTTGGATGTTATTTAAAAACCCGAGACGAAAGCCCTGACCCAGATGCTGGTGAAAGAAGAAAAGGCTGAAGAAGGGGCTAAAACATACGGCAAAAAAAAACACCCTCTGTCTCGGTTGGTGACGGACAAAATGGGACATTTCCGTTTACTGATACAGATGTCCATAACGAAGACAGTCTTTTCTCTGCACAGACCCGTGTCTCAAATGTATTTTTTCGTGTCGGGTTGTGACTGTCGGGGGAGAAAAAAAAAAAAAAAAAAAGGAGTTCTCATGGAGCTCTTGACGGATGAAAATTTTAAAGAGGCCTGAATTGGATGGTTAGTTCAAAAGAAGACGCTGAAACCAATTCCAGTGCACTGCAGCCCTGCTGTGACCCTCATCAGGGAAGAGCAAACCTTCTTTCATTCCCCATGCACTTTAATACGCAGCCCTCTCAGGAAGCCTGAATTGAACACAGCAATCGAAATTAATGGCTCTAAAAGCACTTGAGTAATTGTTTGGGAATGGCTCTATAGAGTCAGTGTCCTCTGTGCCGTTCTTGAACTTATTTCTGACGATGAACTCTAGGGATGTTTTTTTTCTGTGTTGTTCTGATCCCGTAAGTAATAAGAAGCAAATAAATAAGCCTCAGTTCTGGTCTGTACTTCTCCCAAAATTGCTCCGCAGCTGCACTCGGACCCAATCCAGAATTTACAGTGGCTTGCAAAAGTATTCATACCCCATGAACTTTTCCACATATTGTCACGTTACAACCACTTAAACTTAAACATACTTTATTGGAATCTTAGGTGAAACTCCAACATAAAGTGATATCCAATTGTGAAGAAGAAAGGAAATTAAATGTTTCTTTTTTTTTTTACAAACAAAACACTCAAAAGTGCATTTTGCAAAAGTATTCAGTCTCCCCCGAGTCAATACTTTGTGGAATCCCCTTTTGCTGCAATCCCAGCTGCAAGTCTTTTAGGGTATCTCTCTACCGGCTTTACACATCTGGTGAGTGAAACTTTTGCCCATTCTTCTTTGCAAAACAGCTGAAGCTCAGTCAGATTAGATGGAGAGCGTTTGTGAACAGCAGTTTTCAGATCTTGCCACAGAATTTGGTTTAGGTGGACTTTGACTGGGCCATTCTAACACATGAATATGTTTTGTTTTAAACCATTCTATTGTAGCCCTGGCTTTATGTTTAGGGTTGTTGTCCTGCTGGAAGGTGAACCTCCACCCCAGTCTCAAGTCTTTTGCAGACTCCAACATGTTTTAATCTAAGATCACCCTGTATTTGGCTCCATCCATCTTTCCTTCTGAAGAGAAGCACCCCCAGAGCATGATGCTGCCATCACCATATCCATATATGGTGATGGCACCATATATGGCACCATATATCTGTTAGTTCTCTGCCACACATAGCATTTTGCATTTTGGCCAAAAATATCAATTTCGGTCTTCCACATGTTTGCTTGCAAACTGCAAACTAGACTTCTTATGGTTTTCTTTTAACTATAGCTTTCTTCTTGACACTCTTCCATAAAAAACACCTTGTTGCACAACCAATAGTTGTCCTGTGGACTGATTCCCCCACCTGAGCTGTGGATCTCTGTAGATCCTCCAGAGTCACCGTGGGCCTCTTGGCCACATCTTTGCTCTCCTTGTTCAGTCTTTAAGTTTAGGTGGACGGCCTTGTCTTGGTAGTTTTATAGTTGTACCATATACTTTCCATTTCTGGATGATGGATTGAGCAGCGCTCTGTGACATATTCAAAGCTTGGAAAATCTTTTTATTCCTGACCTGTCTGGTGTGTTCCTTGGACTTCATGATGCTGTTTGCTCCACGTTATTCTCTTAATCACCTATGAGGCCGTCACAGAGCAGCTGTATTTGTACCGAGATTAGATCACACAGGTGGACTCTATTCAGCCATTAGCAATCATCAGGCAACTTCTGAAGGCAATTGGTTGCACTCAGAGAAAAGGGGCTGAATACTTTTGCACACCGTGTTTGTAAAAAAAATGTTTTAAATCATGCATCATTTTCTTTCTACTCAGCCATGTATACCACTTTGTGTTGGTCTTTCACATAAGATTCCAATAAAATATATTTATGTTTGGGGTTATAATGTGACATTATGTGAAAAAGTTCATGGGGTATGAATACTTTTGCAAGCCACTGTATATGGTTCTACTTGTTGTAAAATTATCCGTTTTATGTTAAAGTACACTCAGTGCCACTTTAGTATGCCTTGAGACACCTTTAAAATTTTGTAAAATTTTTAAACCAGAACAGTTGCTCTCACAAAATAGTGACACAGAAATTAAACTTTTCAGTTTATTTATATATATATATATATATATAATATTCAATTAATTAAATCTTTTCAGCTACTTAAACCCCATATATAGACATTTTTAACTGTTTATCATTTAAATATTGCTGTCTCTTTAAATCCATGTTCCACATTTTCTTAATTGGACAAATAGAAAATATGCAATAAAAATTAGAGTAAATTTGAATATTTGTTAGCGTCTCCTAGATTAATAATTGATAGCAGGACATATATTGATGTATTGTTTTTTTGCAGCATTTATTCATGAAGCCTGTGCTGTTTTCCCTTAGTTTACAAGAAATCTCACTCATGAAAGCAATTTTTTTTCCCATTTTGACTCCATCAAATCTTTACTAAAGTCAGTCATAACTCAGGATATACAATTTCCTTTTATTTTTGTTTATATTTGTTTATATTTATTTTTGTTAAGGCCCTTTTTGTTAAGGCCCTTTTTGCCTTAACATGCAATATGTTTTCCCCATATTGCCATTAAATATTAGTATTTTACACACACTTTGTCACTTAATTTTTAAGGCAGAATCCCAGATTTACTTGTTATTCATGGGAAAAATGAGACTTACAGTTTATAAAAGGTATTAGCCTATAATGGGGAGTCAATGGTAAAGATTTCACACACACACACAGAAAAACAAAATCCATTTTCAATCCCATTCAGTCCCAACGCTGACACAGCAAGGCTATTTTTGTGGTGTTCAGCTTTTTATTGCCATTCATTTTCCACAGTAAGAGAACAAGGCTGCCACACAAAGATTATGTGATGAAGCTCTGCTGCCCCTTGTGGGTCATCACACCTAAAATCTGTTCTGATTTATTTTGAAGGCAGACATACTCATGGAAAAAGTATTATAATATGTCAGGATTACAACACATAGAAAACATGCGGTTATATTTGGAGTCAGTCGGACCAAATTAGTGTTTAGGATAAAGAGTGTTGACCAGGAGGGTCCAGCTCCACTCCTAAAAAGCTACTATCTTGCACTCATTCTTCTTATACTTGAATCAAATGGAAGAATTTCATCATCCACATGTCATTCAGGCCCACAGAGACTTAGTAACACTAACCATTTGTTTGAATTTTATCGTATTTGTTAAAATTTCATTTCTCCAGTGTAGTGTTTCCTAAAGCCAGCCGAGCAGCTTGACACTTTGATCGCTCCTTTTTTCACAATCTGCTTCTCTAAAAAAAAAAAAAGCTTGGATCTTTGTGTCACCCTAGCTGTCGTCAGTGTTTGTTTTTCATCTGCGTTGCCCTTATGGCACCCTATAGCAACAGGTGTTCATCACCCAAGAACAGGAGGATATTTCTTTTATAACATATCTTTTTAATACGATTGTTAAAAGGGAAATGTTTCATGCCGGTGCCACAGATTTGTCTGCCGCGCATATATGACGTTAATCTAGTGGGCAAAAATAATCAAGTGGGCTGTGTAGTAAGAATTATACTCAACTGCTACAAAAGGGCTCAAACCGTGACAGGAACTGATTCCCACACCATGAAACGACCACCGGCAGCCTGATCCACTCACACTGGGCAGGATGGATCCATGCTCTTACTCTTATAAAGTACACTTTAATCACTGTTCTTCCCTAGTTTGAACCTTCGCAAATCCTCTTCCCCACGTCAATATGCGTTGGTGCAATACTCTCAAACTCCAGTCCTCGGGTGCCGTTGCCCTGCAACTTTTAGGTGCGTGCGTGATTTAACATTAGCAGAGCTCTGCAGAGCTGGACTGCGGGCTGGTGAGGCAGCCTGGTTCAGGTTGCAGGACCCCGTTTGAGACCACTTCCTTACTGCGCTGAGCTGCTGCGACGTGATTGGCTGACTCGCTATTCGTGTGAACAAGCAGCGGAACAGATGTACCAAATAAAGCGGCCGGGGAGTGGAAAATGAAAAGCAAAAAGATATATTTTGTTTTTTTTTCCAAAAGGGTTGGAGTGCTGAGTTCAAGATTTGATAGCGGAAAAATAACACAGACTAAAAACTTAAATTCATATTGAAGGTCTGTGGGACAAGCAGTGTTCAGTCCAAACACAATACATGTATAAAGAGAGCTAACTGTAACAAAACTGTAGAAATATGTCTTCTCAGGAGATACGTGTTGGTTCTTGTGGTCTGGTCAATGGCTGAATTAAAGAGTTTTCCATCTAATGCCAAAGTTTTTAAAGAGTCATGCATCAGGGCTGGTCCTGGGATCGTCACACCATGATCTTTGGTTCAAACTGAAACGACTCACAAAAAGACGAGCAGGATCTTTAGAGAACTTCCCTTGGTGTGGAGCTAGCCATAATTATTTGAGTTAAAGTTGAGACGTAGATCTTGGAGCGACCCCAAGCCAAATGTCACTGAGTTATACGAGGGAGAACCTGTTGGATCGGCTAAGAAACAAGCTAAGTGGAAGCTGTTGGCATTAGAAGCTAATTCCCTAAGGGAGGTTGTTAAGCAGTCTGTGTGAAATATCTGATGAGACACAAACCCACGGGGGTGAAAATGTAAATGTTATCACAGCAGCTATCGCTACATTTTAAACGTGCAGCAGCCATCTTGGATTTAGAGGTCAGGGTTGGTGAGCAACCTTTGATTTTCCCAATTTTTGAGAATTGTGCATGCAGGGTTTCACACATAAGCAGGTATAGGTATTGGATGGATTGAAAAATGGGGGAAAGACCTACTAGGTTTCAGCAACCAAGAAAGGATTGTTCAAAGGAATGCCATTGTTATTTTTATTTTGAGACATTGGGCTTATGTTCAAAACATTTAAAAAAAAAAAATAAAAAAAGCATTTTAATGCATTCTTTCTAACTTACTTATTTAAAATCCGCTACTTCACAAAAAAAATGATTGTTGAGAAAGCGTCTTTAATGTTTTGAAAGAAGTGACTGTCCTGTATCACCAAAGAAGAAAACAACATGAATAAAGGGCAGTTATAGAGATTTCCTCTTTTCCCCCAGAATAAAGAAGTATATTTTCATCCAATACACAAAGCATTTAGTACAATGTGGTTCTTAAAGACTGCTCCACAGTGTTTGGGCCAACAAGGCCAACTCTGATAATAAAAGATTTTGGCTCCATAAAAGATGAGAGCCACACAATGACCACTGCTCAACAAAGGATTCTGATAAAAAGAAAAATGAAATAACTCCTAAGAGGAGAGGAATTATAAAATAAAAAGAATACACAGACGTTCCTCTACAACAGGATTTACACAGCCATAAGTTTACATCTTAAGACTCTTTATTTAGCCTTGAAAAACTGAATGCAAAAACAACTTATAGTTTAAACAAACGTAAAGGAGGGGGAAAATGCCCAAATAACTAAACAAAATAAATAAAAATATCAAATTAATTGTCATTTACCTAACAAGTTAATAAAAATAGGTTTGATGTTCAAAATCAAACCAAGACGGGATATTACTGATTTTAAAATGTAAAGAACAATATAAATGTAACAATCCTGAAGATACTGCCAAATTTAGAAAATTTTTGGCTCAATCCTTCAAACGAGTTGTAAAAGCTGGTAGACAAAATACAGCATCAACTGGCGGGAGAACCCAGCAGAACATCAGGATGATCAAAAGGCTTTAACAATTTAACAACAAAGAGGACCTGAATAAAGAAAAAAAGAAAAAATATTTTTTTCAAATGACAATTTAATAAGGGAAAAAGTTAGCAAATAACCTGACCCTAGGGGGGGGGGGGAGAATTACTTGAGATTATCGATCTATCAGATAAAAACTAGAGCTAGCAAGACTAGACGATATGATAGATAGACTCTATATCTATTATATATATATATATATCTATCTATCTATATATATCTATATATATATATATATATATATATATATATATTAGATATATATATATATATATCTATATATATATATTTTAAGCCGTTATATATATATATAACGGCTTAAATTTTATATTTTGAGAGTATTCACATCCAAATCGGAAGGTTTAGGCATTACAGCTCTTTAATAAGTAGCCGGCTCTTTTTCAAGGGATCAAAAGTAATTGGACAATTGACTCAGAAGACTGCAAAATAAATAACAAGGCTGCATGGGCTCTTCCCTTGTTAACCTGTCATCAATTAAGCTGTCATCAATTAAGCAGTTAAAAGGTCTGAAGTTGATTCCAGGTGTGGCGTTTGCATTTGGAAGCTGTCGCTGTGAACACACATGTGGCCAAATGAGTTGTGAATGGAGGTGAACCAGACCATCAGAGAGATAGCAGAAATGTTAGGAGTGGCCAGATCATCAGTTTGATACACTCTGAGCAAAAAAAAAAAAAAGAGTGAACTGGTGAACTTGGGAACTCAAAGAGGCCTGAACAACAATGGTGGATGATTGCAGAATCCTTTGCATGGTTAAGAAAAACTCTTCATAACATTCACTCAAGTGAAGAATACTCTCCAGGAAGTTGGTGTATTAGTAATAAAGTCTACCATAAAAAGAAGACTTAATGAGAGTAAATACAACGGATTCATCACAAGGTGCAAACCATTAATCAACCTCAAAAATAGAAAGGCCACAATTGATTTTGCCAAAAAAACACCCGAAGAAGACGGCCCAGTTGTTGAACAGCATTCTTTGGACAGATGAGACCAACCTGTACCAGAATGATGGGAAGAAGAAAGTTTGGAGAAGAACTGGAACAGCTCATGATCCAAAGCACACCACGTCTTCTGTAAAATGTTGTGGAGGCAGTGCGATGGCATGGGCATGCATGGCTTCCAATGCACTGGGTCACTTGTCTTTATTGATGATGTGTCAAAAGACAGAAGCATCCAGATGAATTCTGAAGTGTATAAGGATAAACTTTCTGCTCAGATTCAGCCAAATGCAGCAAAGTTGATTGGACGGCGCTTCACAGTACAGATGGACAATGATCCAAAACATACTGCAAAAGCAATCAAGGAGTTTTTTAAAGCAAAAGAAGCAAAGAAGTGGAATATTATACAATGGCAAAGTCAATGACCAGATCTCAACCCAATCGAGAATGCATTTCACTTGCTCAAGACAGAACTTAAGGCGGAAAGATCCACAAACAAGCACCAACTGCAGAGAGCTGCAGTAAAGGTCTGGCAAAGCATCACTAAGGAGGAAACCCAGCGTTTGGTGATGTCCATGGGTTCCTCATTTCAGGGGCTCAAAAGTCAATGGATAAATAAATGTAACCCTAGGTAAAATGTTACTTTTCAATATTGTGTTGAGAATCCTTTGCAGGCAGTCATTGCAATTCCTACATGTTTGATCATATATTTTTGTTCAACCCCTTGAATTAAATTAAACCTTAAAGTCTGCAATTCAGTTACATTGTAGTAGTTTCATATAAATAAATGTGTGTGTGTGTGTGTGTGTGTGTGTGTGTGTGTGTGTATTTAGCCACATTTTTTAATTTTTGATTCCAGTAGACATACACCAGGGCGCGATTACTGCCAAGCCTGTTAAATACAGAAATCACCGAAGTAACGTTTTTTGTCGACATAAATTGTCCTAAAGGTCTCGAAAAGAAACACATCATGTCTCAATCTATAGAAATAGCAGTCGGGACAATTGAGAAACAAAAAATGATTGACATCTATCAGCCTATTAGGGCAGATTTAACGAGCATGGCAGCGCTTGCAGTAGCGGGAAGAGTTGCATAACCTGATGTTCCTGGGAGTTACACTGGAAAATCAGCTGCTCTGGATCAACAACACAGCACAGCTGGTCAGGGAAGCCCAGCAGAAAGTCGTTTTCCTGAAGGAAACTGAAATACAACAAACCACCAAAACTACTCCTGAACTTCTACAGAAGCACCAAAGATCCCGTCCTTCCCTTCTCATCGTGTTGGAGCTTCCCAGACTGGACGCTCTGTACCCCATCGAACTTGAAAAGAAAGCCCACAGCATCCTCTGAGTCTAATACACCAAATGCCCTCATGGTGACCAAATGACTGCAGACCTCACTGCTTCAGTTAAGGGCAGCATAGGGCCAGATAAATTTGGACGGCTTTTTTTTGTAATTTCTCAATTTATCTTTGGTACAAACTTTCTTTCATTATCTGAAAAATTTCTGTTTGACTGCAAAGCAAAAACAGAGTGGATCTACATGAGGCCAAACAGCCTGCTGCAAATTAGGTAAACAGAAAAAAAGAAAGACGAGAGTATCAACTGAACAAGCTAAGGAAAAAATGCCGGGATGAGCGAAGCAACAAGATGAAACACAAGTCTACCTAAATGCAAAATGAGTCCAAAGTGACTTAAAGAACTAAATTGACAAACCAAACTGAAAGTTCAGAAACTTTAACCTCTAATTTGGAGCCTCTGCATGGTTACATGACAAAATTAGGAAAAAAAGGTCACGGGGTGTGAATATTTTTTCCAAGCCACTGTCTTAACATTTGGTTTTCTCTGCAAATAACCATTTCACGACCAAATCAGTTGTTTTGTCCTTTCAATGTTGAGATCTGAGTTTCAGCTTCGCGTGCCGGGACTGCAGGACTGCAGAGAAGGAAGAGGCGCGTATTTACAGGTGTTGCGTTTGTGTGCTACTGCCTGAATGTAGGCCTGCGTTTCACCTTCCCAGCACAAGTTCCCTAGTCCCTAATGATGGCGGTGTGCAGTAAGCTAACTACCCTCACAGTGGAGCGAGCCCCCAGGCTAGTGCCACATCTCTCCATCAAGGCCTACCTTCATCCCGCTTTACACCGGGCCCTTTCCAAAAGACACACACATGCACCCGAAGGGCCAATGACAAATAATTCATATTATGGCCTGCCTGAAAGTTTGCCACACTACCTCATTAAGCAGCCTATTGTAACTGGCTGACATTCTCTCAGCATAATAACATTCCTTGGTCGGGTTGTTTTTGAAGTGACATCTCACTAGAGGGAAACAGAAATAAATAAAGAAATGAAATAGAAGGAGAAAAAAAAAACACCCAGTTGTGCTAGTATGCTGTTATTCACCTTCGGAAGTCTCAAGGTGATGCAACTTTAGCTGCCAGGTATTAATAATAGATTCCCGTTGTTGCTTGATGTGGTTTAAGGTCCAGCAATAGCAAATCAAATGAAGACAGAAATGTGGCTTCTTATGTCGTTTGCATGGAAACAGCCAAGGATGCTTAACAGCAAAACAACTAAATAAATGCAAGATTATGATAATCTTTTCAACCATCTCTGCATTAGTTTAGATTAAAGAAACAGGCAAATGACTCAGGTGGGCTTGGTTTCTGGTTCTAACTTTTTTTTTTTACACTAGAAAATTATTAACATTTGATACCAAAGTACCAAAGTATATGAGCCAGAGCCGACGTATTCCATTCATGTGGACGTCCCAGAAAGAAATAGATTCACAGCTTAGGTAATAAGTATCGCATCTGCATTTTGCTCGGTAGAAACATTTATTTTTAGAGTCCAGTTGGTGTAAAATTCCCATTAGATGTCAGCAGCAACGCAAGTAATCCAAACCAAAACATTTTTTTTTATTTAGTTGAGTTTAATGAAGTGGAAAGACACAGAAAACGTGTTGCGCTCGGTTACTGACATTTATTAAACACTTAGGAAAAAAACAAAAACATTTTGGTCAGGACAATCTGGATAAAGAAACTAGTCACATGAATTACTCACGTTGTTGAGTAACAGTTGAGTAAATTACAATCTGCTTTTTTTTTCCATGCAAATTGTCTTCAAAACTTGAATGCTCTGGGGGCCTTTGTTGTTAGCTGTGATCTCTAATTCACTATTATATTTGATTGACTGGGCCTTTCTTAGAGCTATTTTCCTTTTTTTACTGAAATTAATGAAAGATTTCCCAGCTAACTTTGTAAGATTATTTTGTTTTACTGAAATATCTCCTTGATTTCCTCTTGAGACTCTCATTAATGTCCTCTCACCACGATGTGGGGTTATTATTCAAAATGTCCCAATTGATGTTGTGTTTTTTGGGATGATGTGCAATGTAATCCAATAGGTTAAAATTTGGTCTTTAGTTTCCAAAGGTTTCGCAGCAAAGTTTTAAAAAGTTTCAGGTTTTTCAGTTTTTCCCAGCAGTGGAGTATTTTGCAGTGACCATGCTCAGAATTCATGGTGCGTGATGCATTTTTTTTAAAAACAGCACAGGTGCTTCTGAAGCTTTCTGCAAGGGTTGCTTGGCTCTTGAATTCCACTTGTGATTATTTTGATTACTCTATAGGAGTAGAAATGTTGCAGGGAGTACCTGGCTGCGGATGGTTGACGGTGAAATGATGTCCTTTCAGCTTCAGGATCATGGCCCCAGTGGTGCTCACTGGAACATTCACACATTTTTAATAAGTCTGTAACCAGCGGTATAAATATGCTTTGCAACAATAAGTTTACAATATCTTACTTGCAATATCTTCAAATCATGATCCAATCCAAGTTTATTTATATAGCACTTTACAACAGTCCAGCTGGTGCTCAGAGTTCTTTACATGTTGGGGGTGCTTAGACAAGAGAGAATAAAAGTAAAGAGAAGATGATGAAACACATAGTGATTGAATTTAAAAGAAAAAAAAAAGTGACATTAAAGATCTACATTATTTTTAAATGTATAAAAACTACAACCAAATATATGATCTGAATGGACAAATAAAACACCAACCATATTTAAACAATGTGTCAAAGCTAAAAAAGATGGGTTTTTAGCTGAGATTTGAAAACCCCCTATTTATCTCCTCCTTATCAAATATCTTGGTAACGGGCATTTCTTTTTACAGGCCTTTAGATAAATCTAATCCATCTGATTGTCATTATTTATGTATTTGTTTAGTTTGCTTCGGACATTTCTGGACTTTTCCTATGACCTCTCAGCCACCAGCCACTATCCAATCAGTTTAGCCACCAGTCAATCAGCCACATCAGCTCCACCTGCTGCCAGTAATTACTGTCAACTCTGCTCACCTGTTCACCTGCTTACATTTACCTGCCTCAGCCAAATCATCCCTGCCAGAACGTCTCTTTTCTTCTAGTGTGATGTGCTTTGACTTTACCGGTTGTTGTGTTCGCAGCCAGCTGGACTCTTCTGTTGGCTTCTTTAAAAGGAAGTTGCCTGTGTCTGCATGCTGCAGTTCTGTCTGCTTCCCAGTGAGCTCCAGCCGCCCGTTCTGGTGGTTCTGGTGGTTCCCCGGTCCACATCGCCTGTTCTGGTCTTGTCTGTCACTACCTGCATCTTCTGGTCCCTAGCTCATCCCTGCCTACCTACACCATCAGCCATTATATCCTCTGTTCTAGTCTGGTTCCACCTGCATCTGGTCAAGTCTGGTTCTGCTTACCTGCATTACTCATTCCCTCACAATAAAACTGAATATCAGGTTCTCCAGCAGTAGACTTTATGCTAACATTAATTTGCACCTATCAGGAGAAGCATTGCTTTCCATGTCTTAGTGCACCTTTTTTTGCTATATTTGTTCAATATTAACTCCCTTTCTTCCCAGTGTATCGCAGATTTTCTGAACTTAGTTCAGTTTCTTTGTACAGTATGTGTGGAGAACTTTGGTTGCTCCTCACTTCTAGTTTTATCTGCATGGCAATAAATCCATGAAGAATATCTCTAATGATAAAAACTTAAATAGAAAGCAACACTTGAGCCCAAGCTCCCTTTAGGATCGCGTTCATTTTTCCCTCTTAGCCCACGGTCCCTGTGCATTGATTTTAATCCACAATCAAAATATATCTCTTTAATGCCTTCTGCTACATTTACAGCAGGAGGTGAACTGAATGCATCAAAGGTGGAATGCAGGGCTTGATGAAGGTGTGGAAAACTTCATTTGATGTTCTTCTGCTCTGCACATGTGGCAGCAAACGGCACAATGGCAACAGCAGTGTGGGAGGCTTTTTTTTTTAATGTGTATTTCTTTTCCTGAGTGGCAATCAGTCAGTTCAGAGGCGCTGAGCTCCTGGCGAGCCTACAAGGCATGTGGCTAGGTGCTCTCTGTCCTGAGGGCGAGACAGGGAGAGTTCTGACTTTTCCGGGGCAACAGCGAGGCATGGGAGAGGAAGAAGAAACTTTCTGAGCAAAGTGGGAAGAAAAGGGGGGGAAACATGGGGGAATCATCCAAGCAAGCCACACTTGAAGTAAAACAACTAACGGATGTTTCTTTCAATCCTGACAAGCATACCAAAACTCAGATTTATGCGTATATAGTATATACACAGCTCTTCAGTGGCAGATGAAGGGATAAAGATGAAGTTGTTTGACTAACAAAAGACGAAAGTAAGAGGGGAATGGAAGGCAAAAGCCCCCCAAACATGACGAAAGATGTAACACCTCCCCTGCAAAGCTGGATTCCGTCCTCCCTCAGCAGATAGTAGGAATGATGGCGGAAGCGTTTTTCTAGCCTCCTATAACGAAGTCCAGATGTATCATCTGCTTCTCGCCATAAAAGCAGTGACCTTGGGAAAGCTGCCTCAGCTTTGGCTCTTCTTTCATATTTGAGAGAATCCAGCAGAAAGCACAGCAACTAAACTCAACGCTGTGGGAGTAGGAGCGGAAAATTCCAGACAAAACAAAGCCATGTGGTTGCATCGCTTCCTAACCTCTTCATCAAACACCCCTTTATCGTGTCTCCTATTTCCAGGAGAGGTGACGCTGTTGATCTGACCCCTGCCTCTTCTGTCTTGTAAAAAGCGCGCTATCAAGGCAGTGGATCTGTTATAGTAGGTCTTGGTTCTTAAGAGAATGAAAAGACATGAAGTCAGGGAAAAATAATCTGAGAATTTCTTTAAGAAAAAAAGGGTTATTAATTGAGTAGTTCCATTCCGTCAGGGTGTATTTGTTGGGAAACCACTAACTTCGTGTCCAAATGTGAAGAAAACAAAGTTTAATTAAAATCAGATTATTTTGCTTGGAAAAAAAAAATGCAATCACTAAGCAGTTTGTCTTCCAAGACATAAATAATATGTAAGCAAACCCAGATTGTCTTCACAGAGGGATAAAATGCTACAGCTATGACGTCTGTTTCTGAAAGATTACTAAACCTTAAGAGTTTTCTATTTCTGTATAAGTACTACTAAAATTAATAATTTAACACAAATGTCTTACAAGCATGTAAGGAAAATACAAGAATATGAAAAAAGGGTTGTTATACTTTGGGATCTACAGTATGTACAGTAGGAAAGGACATTTTGAGGTAATTTGTTTTATTAAAAGGAGATTTTTATTCCTTTTGTTTACATAAATAAAAAAAAATACACAATATTTTAATTCCCTTATCATGGTAGAGTAATAGCATGGACAAGAGTTTCTGACTCTACCACTATTCTACAAAGGTAATATCAACACTGAAAGCATGGTGATGATGGCTATAGTGCTGCAGCCCTCCCTTGTGGCAACTTTGAAACATGGCAACTTTTATCAGCAAAATTACTACATGAGCTGTAGCATTAACATATTTGTTCACAAACAGGGTTGCTTACAACATTTACTTAGTTGTAATAGGGGAGGAAATAAATAAAAGTAAACCAGACTCCACTTGCTCCTCCTGTTTATGCACAAGCTAGCGTTGGCACTGCAGCACAGCTAGTTGTCACAGGAAGCTAGAAAAGGAATCTTTTAAAAGTCGAATGAGCTATGCCTTTAATGTTTATAATTTCTATAAACTGTTGTTTTTTTCGTGGATAAAAGTAGTGAATTTCAATAGTACTTTTATAATTAGTGCCAGTGAGGATATTGTTTTACCTTTGACATTATATACCTGAGGTGCACCGATCAGGGGTGCTAGGGCACCACGGCATTAAAATTGTAGACATATATAACAAATTACTATGAAAAAGTAATTATCCCATCTGTTCTCCTATAAAATGTTTTTTTTTCCAGCATTTCCATTCCATTTTGGGTTTATATTGTTGGCCAAATACAATATTTCAATGGAGATGGATACTGGAGAGACGAGTTATGTTTTTAAACTTTTGCCTTTCATGTGACTTCCTACTGGTCTCTAATTAGTTACTTAAAGACTCTTCTTGGGGCGCAGCTGTCTGAGCCCAGAGCCAATCATCGCCATTTTGTGTCCTTCCTCATCCAATCAGATTAATTCATTATACGTGTCATTCAAAATCAGACCCTGGCAATCTACATACTCAGTTTCAAAGGTAGCTCAAACATATAAATGCAAACAGAACATTCAGAAAACAACAATGACAAGACAGGAGAGAATTTGGCTATTTATTTACAAGGTAATAATTTCACAAAGATTTTGCTGAACCGGGAAAAAAATTGGATAACGGAACTTGGAGCATACTGACCAGATTAAAAAAATCCAGCAGCAGGCGAGTAACTGCGGACAGATTTCTGTTCAAGTAGAGTTAATTGTTGGGTTGTACAGTGGTGTGAAAGTGTTTGCCCCCTTCTTGATTTCTTGTGTTTTTGCACGTTTGTCACACTTAAGTGTTTCAGAGCATCAAACAAATTTAAATATTAATCAAACAATACAAAGAAAGCAAAAAAAAAACTTTTTATTATTAAGGGAAAAAATCCTAACTAACATAGCCCTATGGTAAAAAGTGATTGCCTCAAATCAAAACTGTTGTATCACCCCTGAGTTCACCTTCTCTAGCCACTCCCAGGTCTAATTACTGTCACACTTGTTCAAGAGATAAATCAATTGAAAACACCAAAAGATCCTGAAAAACTAAATGGCATGCAGAGATCCAAATAAATTAAACATTTTGTCGTAGATTAGAGTAAAAACAAAACCAACTCTTGAGTTCAAAACATGTTGCTTAGTAATGGTTTAAGGACAAGTTATTCAACATGTTCTTGACAGGATATTTCTAATTTGGCAAAGTTCTCTGGGTGAAAGGACGTCCTAGAAAAACTGTGATTTAAATGACATTTCTTGTCAAAATAATTTTTTGGCTTTATTACCAGAGGCTAATTTAATGCCATCCAGATTAAATGATTGACTAAGCAGTTTCTTTTTCAAAGATGACAACTTCTGTCTTGTCTGAATTTAAAAGTGAAAACACTTGCAAAAATACACACCTGAGTGGGAGGCAAAGCTGGACTTCATTAGCCTGGGGGCTAAACAACTTTGAGCTCAGTGAGGACTCAACTGAGGATGATCGAGAAATTGTGGAGGTTTACCTTCTCTTCTGCAAAGAAGCTGGAGAGTGATCGAACCACCTTTGTTGAGTTAGATTCTATTGTGGATAACTTCAAGCAAAAACTCACAAAGAGAGGAGACAACCAGCCAGTTTTGTGGTTGCTTAATTAAAGTTCAATTGCATTCTCATGGCAAAGACAGGTTTCCATGCATTTCTCAACACAACTGTTTCATATGTTGAGAAATGGTTCAACCTTTCAGAAAACAATTGGCTGTTTTCACTGCAACACTTTTACAACATGGCATTCGGACATTAAGTTGCATTGAGAGGATGACCACCAAGCTCAACCTCATCCACAGAATTAAAATGGATGAACTTTATAATGAATACTCCACAGCAACACCCTTTCTGAAGAGGCCCAAAGAACAAATGGAGTGACTACAGGAACAGCTGCTCTGTGGAACTCATTGGGTGTGAGCTCCCGATAACTCTAAACTTTGACCAGACCTGTGAAGCATTTTAAATCAGCAGTTTGAAAGAAAGAGTGACTTAATGCTGCAAGGAGTGACAATATGTGCATTTGGAAAAAGAAGTAACTCAGTGAGGAAGAGAGTATAATCTCTTGCCTTTTTAAATCTGGTCTACTCCATACACAAGAGAAAGAACAGTTTCCAATGGACCCACGACTGTGGAGAGAATGAGTAACGTGTTGCACCTTTCCTTTTATTTGAATAAGCAGTTAAACTTGCTTGCAAGTTGGGTTAAGCGAGGCTGTGGTAAGGACAAGGGAAAGTGACATGTTGAACACAAAGGTTGACCAGGGCAACTGTGGTGGTCTTTCAAGGTGGAGGGTAAGGGTGGTTTTTCACGCCCTTGTCATCGGAGGTTGAGGGAGGCTTTGTGGGGCCCAGATGGCCAAAGCCTTATCAGTTTGAGCTGCTAGCTCTAGGTGCTAACTTAGTGATGCCTGAAGCCAGCGCTACCGAGGCAGTGAAGGACAGAATGGATGCAGTATCTGAGTGGTAAAGCGATGTTAGCAGCACCATTGCTAAAACTGGCTAATGTTCAAAGCATTACCAAATGCTAAGCACTATAAATCAACACTCTCAATGCTTGTGATTCCAACTCCTGAGTTTGACTTGCCACAGGGACGTGTGTCTGAGATGCTTCTATATGCTTCTGTAGCCGAATGTAGGGCTATGATGACTAAAGCATGTAGCATTTGAAACCAATAGAAAAATTCAACTGCCACCGTTCATCACTAAGAGGGCAGCACTTAGATGTTTTTTAGTCAAATAGGTCTACTGCAGAACTAAATAAGTTCGCATGAAAATATATAAAAAAAGCACACTAACATTAAAGTCGCAACCTCAGATCCAGTTTATACAATTTAACTGCAACAAAAACGTTGTTTTTTGGGTGAGCTGTGGTTAAGACTGTTGCATAGTTTGAAAGTAGAGAGAAGTCTGTTCTCTTTCCAACAGCTGCAAGAACAAAATGACGTAGTTTTGTTCTTGCAGCCCTGCTTTAGGAGTTCTCGCTGCTTGTTCTTGGGCACAACTTTTTGTCTTGCAGGGTGTCCAATAGATTTGTGGGACTAGTCAGGATTTGAATGGGCATGGTAAAATTGGAAAAGTGGAAACGTTCCTTTGCAGTTTTTTATTTTTGGAGTGGACTGGTAATCTTTCTGGGCAGAGATCAGCATGCTGTGTGTGGGTGCGATCCAAAAACACAAGGTCATTAAAATGACTACCCAACATCATGAAGTATAAAAAATGTCTTTAGTTGTCCATTTCACACATCTGTCAAACTAAGACACTATATCTGAGAAATCATCTTATCTAGCATCAGCTTTTTAGCTGATATACTACCTGTTAGCTAACATTAGCTAACTATCCACGAGGCAAATAATGGATATCCCTTAAGTTAGCATGACTTGTTAGCGATGGCAAAAATTCTGACATTAACATATATCCCAGCTCTAGCATGTTGGCTAACATAACTAACAATAACCACGAATAATAACAACTTTGATGCTATTGTTTGCTTAAATGCCGACAATTAGAATATTGGTAACACTAGGTGCACTGCTTTCCATTCATTGCAAACTGAAGGCATGAATGAGACACTAATGCGGGTAAAAACATGAGTATTATAAGGACAATTAAAAATGGGGCAGACGTTTTCCCTAGACTTATCCCAAAACTTGAGAAGCCCCCTGAAATAAAACGACTAATCCTGCTTTAGCTTTTTCCCCCTGCAGCATACTGAATATAAAAGCAGGAAAAAAAAAACATTGTTGTCAATTACTATTCCCAAACTCTGAGCAATTCGAGTCTTAGTCACTTTTCTTGAGAGTATTTCCTAACTTGGTAGTTTCATGCAAAGGCTGACAATAGGACCTGATTTCTCTCCGACTTAGTAATGGGAGATTAGAAAGCACTGATATGGCTGAGAAAGCAGGTAAAAACATTTCAATGAAATTCAACTCCTCAGTCAAGTGCAATGCAACGTAACTTCTGTGGAGCTCACGCTCAAACGGTTGTTGCTGGTTGGAAACAAAGTGGCGTGAAAGTGGGACGGCAGTCTCATCGAGTAGACAATTACAGAGCTGAGGCGATGCTGTGAGCATGGGATGTAAGACAAGAGAGCCATTTAAAGGAGATTAGCGCTGACCCTCCTGTGTCTCAGATGCATGCAGCGATCACACTGCGCCAGCTACTGTGTGTGGGAGGCCTTTTGTCACTTGTACCATTCAAAGTGGGAGAGGAGAAAACAAGCGATGGGATGACACCCAGCCGCCTCCGACAGATCAAAACCAAACTAATAAGCCAGGGGCTGCTCAAATTAACAATGAGGCTCTTGTTTAACTCGGCTGTTTGACTTCCTCAGCCGAGGCATGTCAACTACACAGGCACATTTAAATCCATGTGAGGATAAGACTTTGGAAATAATGACTGGCTGGCAGCCACAGTAAAAGAAGTTGGGTGCAAAAAAAAAGATTTTCTGTCAACATACTTTATGTTAGATGCTAAAATGGTGTGCATATACGCAACACCT